>NC_046336.1:1725000-1827500 GCF_000738735.6 Corvus cornix cornix | reverse complement strand
TAGTGACAAGAATGAAAAATTCCTGCTATTAGAAATATCTTGGTGTCAGGGACTTTTGTGAAAGAACAAAAACTCTCTGATTCCCTCAGATAAATAATGAAACAGATGGTTGTTGGGGGGTTAAAGGTCAAACCTTCCCTGTTGACTAAAACACAAGGTTGACTTAAAAGATTTCCTGAAGTTATTCAAGATGCAGCACATCAGCCTGTGTCTCCTGCCTCCTAATGAAATGGTGTGAGCTTCCTTAAAAACACAGGCCCATTCCAGGGGCTCCTTGCAGGAATTCCGACACCCATTCCAGCTCCAAACTGAGCTCCTGCAAACTGCATCTCTAATAAAGGATATCGGTGAATAATTGGGTGAACTCGTCCAGGGATACAGGTTAGGAAAAGGCTAAATATTCACATTTAGTCCATTTCCTAAGCCAACTGCTCGCCTCTCACCTGAAACAGGACTTGATAAAGTCACCGTGGAAACCTGGGAAGTTCTCAGAAAATTATCAATAACACAATTTGGAAAAATGGGAAGAAAACAAACAAACGCTGTGTGTAGGGGCGAGCCTCTGCATTCATTAGCAGGCTCCTGTTAAAGGAGACCAGGGCATTTCTAAAGCAGCCCAACTAAAGAGACAGATGCTGGAACTCGGATGATTCGACACAATTTGAGTGCAAATTGTCCAATCACTCAAACCCACAAACACTTCAAGGTAATTTTGGTAAATCCCCATTGTGATCTAATTTCTTATTAAGGAGAATAAAGCAGGCTGCCATTGTAATTCATCAGCCCCTTGCACTGCAGAGAGATGGCTGGAGTTCATTTCATGCTTTTCGCTGCAAAAAATAGACTTCAATTTCTGGAATTACCAACAACAACCTTTGACTAAATATCTACATTATGTATTTTTATTTCGCTAAATAGAATTTAAAGCTAGAAAAAAAAAAAATGTAGCTGAAATCTGAGGAGGCCATTGAGATCAGAGCTGGTTCAAGGACCAAATCCATGAGTGTTATGGAGGAGCTTTCAAGGTTCAGAGCAGAGGACACGTTTGGCTTCTTGAAAGGGCATCGCTGTGGTACAGAGCAGTGAGGTGTCACATTAAATGTCTCCTGTCTGCAATTTTGGTGCCATCCTAAACCCAATTAAACATCCCTTCCTCATCCAGAGCCGGACCCGGCTCCCACAACCCTCCCCAGACCACCTCTGCAGGCTGTTGCACCTTGAGGAGTGCTGGAGGAGCTGCTCCCCACAACAAGGGAAAGACTTGGGCATTTGGTGTGCAGGATCTTGCAGGGTGGAAAAGAGACAGTGTGGGAAACTCTTTTAATCCTGTGGAAAATGTTGTAATTCCCGTGGAAATTTTCTGTCATGATGAAAGGCAGCCTTCACAAAACTGAAGGAAAAATCAGCCTGATTTCGTAGAAAAATCAGTCTGAGGGACAAGAAGTGTTTTAGGGTCAAGTGCCTCCCCCAAGCCGGACAAAGCAGATCCTGATGTGCAACTCCCCCATCTCCTCCTAGAATTCTCCTTGCATCAAAGCTACTCTCTCCAGGCATTATACAGCAGGATAAAGTTCTCCATTCCTGGAAGTGTTTGAGGCCAGCTTGGACAGGGCTTGGAAAAATCTGGTCTAGAAGTGGTTGTCCCTACCCATGGAGATGGGTGACCTTCAACATCCCTTCCAACCCAGGCCATTCTGTGGTGATTCTGTGAACACCAGTGCGGAAAACACCTCGTGTGAGTGTATCCATGTGTGTCCATGAGCGTGCAAGCACGTTTCCTCCTGCATGCACACCTTCCCTCCCCACGTCCCCATTCCGCGTCCCCGCCATCCCCTCACCGCCACCAGCGATGTCACAAACGGCCCCGCTCGCAGCAGCAGCCACAGGAATGCAATAAGTAAGACAAATAACAACCTCTTATGTGGTAATTTACAAATAAAAGTTCATTTTCCTTTCAAGGAGGAGCACAGCCGTGCGCGCGTGTGTGAGCAGAGAGGGAATTCCGCGTCTCCGCTGCCACAGGGATGAGGAACGTGGAGCCATAAGTCGACCTGATTTTTTTTTTTTTCCCAAATACAAAATGACCTGTTACAGCATCCCAGGGAGAATATGAATTAGCCCAGGTCAATAGGAGGTCAAATAGACAGGGTGCTAAAATCCCTTTACTACTTTGTAGTATCTTATGCTAATTCAGTTCCCTTCTCTGTGATAAACAAAGCCAGTTGAAAGTAGATAGCATCACACAGTGATGGGTCCCAAAGCTACAATTTAATACAAATCTAGTAATTCCATTATACAACACATCCAGTTCATTTAGAGGCAACGAATACTTAAGAAGGTCCAGGATTGAAATGCCTCTGCTGATACTTTAAAAATATAAATAATCCAGTAAAATTTCATTTGTCACATAAACCTAATGGGTGTGTGAGATGGAAATGCTGTCTGTCCTTTAAAACATTTCTTAAATGCAATTCATAGGTCCTAAGTGCTTTTACACCAATATTGCAGGGGTTTAGGCATATAATCAGCAGATACATAATTTAAAAAAAAATAAAAAAATCCTCACTGTTTTCTCTTTGCAAGAGGTGATATTATAAGAGTCTAATGAGAATTGCTGAATTAATAAAGCTGAACCTCTCCCGGTGTTTTACAGGTGATGCTTTTCACCTTGGAAGGGTTTTGCAAGAGGACGCTGCCACCTCGCAGCACCTGTGGGGCACAGGAGAGGAGAGTCGTGTGAGCCAGGAGCAGTAGGGCGCTCTTGGGAAGCGCCTCCGTGTCCCTAATTTTAACAGGGATGCAGAGTCCGAGCTTGAAGAAGAGCCTCCCGGGTCAGTGCTTTGCAGGTAATCGAGAGCAGCCAAGGTAAAACTCCTTTGCACAGTGTCGGGATTGTTATGGAAATGTTTAAAATCAGATAGGAGAGTCACACGTGTCTAAAGAGACAACTAGAAAGCAGTTCCTGGGAAATAAAAGAGGTGTGAACAGCTGAGGACTCAGTGCTGCTGGTCTGTTTGTTTTCCAAGAGAGCACTTAGGGCAGGAAAGTGAACGAAAAGTGAGGTGGTGATTCAACCTCAGGCCTCTAAAGTTGGTGTCTAAATTAGGGACACGAACTTCCCGAAGCCTGACAAGGGTATTCCCGTGAAGGGAGACTGTGTCCTCTTCCATCTTCCCATATTATTGATGCTTTATCAGGCCACAAGACGATTTATCCCTGCTGCTTGTTGTTTCTATCGATTTTAGCAACTTCTATCCACGTCTGGGTATAAATTTCACGTCTTTCAGAGTTTTATTTTGGATTCCAGGTTTTAGACTGGATCTCCAGGCAGATACCTTCCAGCTAAGATCAGGGAGAACAGCAACAGAGCTCCTCTCCCTGCTTATTTGTAGGTTCGGGTGGTTCACCCGTGGTTTGTTACGAGCTGGGAGAGAATTAAGGGGATCTTAGAGAGGCAGGGTTTCTCTGCGCCATTCCCCTTGGAGATGCAGCATTCCAGCCCTTTTCTCTCCCCTTCAAGGACAGGGACAGCAAGGTTTGGTCAGTGCTGGTGCGGCCAGCTCTGAGTTAGGGAGGAGCTTCGGCCCTGAGAGCAGGAAATCCTCTGGCTCTCCCTGGAAAAGGTAAATACAGGTGGGGACTGGACAGCAGCACCCTGGGAGGAGGAGGGGAGTCCTGGAAGTGTTTTGCAACTTGGAGGGAAATTTGCTGCTGCTGAATGGAGTTTTTTGCCATCTACTTGACATTCTCTTTCCAGGTGAGTGCCAGTGACCTTTTCACACGTCCTTGATGAACTCGTGTCCTGTCCTCCAACTCCTTTTGTACGAGATCTGCGGAGTCAACAGATCAGTTGTGTCAGATGCCAGCTGGGTTTTTATTAATAGCATCATCATTTGGGTGAGACGTGCTTTTGGAGGGATAATAACACTTTTTGTAATGATCTCAAAGCTCTGCTGTGATTAATAGTTTTTAGAAAGTCTTGCTAAAGCCACATTAATGAAAACGTTGTAAACTTTTGTTTTTCTTTCATGCTGCAAATGAAACAATCAATGCTCAGGTGAAGGAAGCTGGATTTGTGTCACCTGGAGCTATAAAGGAATTGTTTAATCTGTCAGATATATATATATATTTTTAGGTGGCAGATATTTATATTTTTTTAGGTGGCAGTGCACTCTGTTTGCAGCCAAAATTTATTGGTAGAACTCCTGAGTTATGTTTAAACTGTGTTTCTGATTTTGGGTAAAATAATGTGTTTACTTCAAGAAAAGCAATTTTTAAATTGGAAATTAAATTTTTCTTTTAATAGACTTTCACTGTGTTTTAATACTGCTTCACATACATAATTCTTGCTTTTCTCTCTGGCCTTAAAGAAAATACAGTTCTATCCTAAATACCTAAAAGTTTTAAAGACAAATGGATAAAATTTCAGCATTGCCTGTTCTCTACTCTCACAAATTCCTTCTTTCAGCCAAAGAGAAGTTTATTTTATGATTTCTCTGCAGTTTTATGGGCTTTCCCCTCTGTTCAATATTCCAAGTACTCAGAGTTCACCACTGCTCCTTACTTTTACCAGTTCTCGTTGCATCACCAAAAAGATCCCAGGAGGTTCTGGCTGGAAAGATGCTGAGGATAAAACGCTGCCCAAATGAAACTGATCTGGTCAAATCTGACTTGAAATCTTGTTTTCTTTCTTTAAGCTACCTTGTGTTTGAGGGAGGTTTAGGCTGTGGTGCAGGAACAAACACGTTGTTACAACTGGACCAAATGTGAACAGTTCAACAACTGGTCTGGACTTTAATTCAATTATTGTGTTTAGTATAAATTTCCGAGTTTAGTCTTAGGATCAATGCCAGGTGAAAGAAATGATGCATTAAATAGTAGTTTCTCTCTCCAGTGCCCTTTTGGTGTGCATTCCAGCAAGGAAGTCCTGCAAGATCCTCCAGCTTCCTGAGCTGAGTTTAACTGAACTAAATAGCGACTACCCAGGAGGATTTTAAATTCTTTTTTTTTGTGGGTTTTGAGCTTTTTTATTTCCAAATTGTGATACACTTTCGGTATTCTATTTCTACACACCGCCTAGTTATTTCTGCAGCTTAAACTGGGCTCACATTGGTGATACTCAGTGAGTTCCTGCCCCACTGAAGTCTGTGGGAAGAGTAAGCCATTTCTTTCCCTGCATGATTAGGATCTTACATGGCAAGGTGCTTCTCAGAGTATAAAACCAGCTAAAATTTCCCATCTTGTTCCACCAAGCACTGGTGCAGTCTCTCCCCAGACTTTGCATCCAAGGACTCGGCAGCTGTATGGGAAAATACCAGCGAACACATGGTGCTGGAAGGCTGCTCTCAAAGCTCAGCCTTTTCCTTAGGCTTAACTCTTCCAGGAGCAGCAGACAGCACCTGCGAGCAGCTCAGCCACAGCCTAATCTTTGCATTCAAGAAGAACTATTGTTATTTCAGCACTACTTCAATCTCTACATAAAATTTGTTTCTTTTCTAAATGTCTCGTTCTTTTTATTTCTTTCTCTCTCCTGACAATCTTACTCAGAAAAAGGCAAAAATGAAAAAAAAAGTGCATTTATTTAAGCTTCAAATGCTGTCCTGCTCTGGAAAAACAAGGTTTCCCTGCTTTCCAAGCCTTCTGCATGAGACTTTAACGAGTCACATCTGGAGGTTCTTCCCGTCATGTTGCGTTATGAATCTTTATGGGCAATTAACTGGTTGGGTATGAAAACACCCACACTGGTAATGGGTCAGTGGGCACAACCAGTCTCAGAACTCAGCTCAAATTGCTACGTCTGTCTCCTAAAGAAGCAGCAGAGTGCTTTCATTCTGATGAATTTGTCGAGGCAGTTGGAGAGCATGGAGTAAACACAAAACTTTCTCTGACATGTAAATATCGACTGGTGGAAATGGACAGTGCTCCTCCCTCCTCGTCTTGAACTTTAAACAAATGGCAACAGCCAAGTCACAACTTCTGTGGTTGCACTTGTTGTGGCCATAAAATAATTGGGATGATCTAAGTTCCTTGAACTGTTCTTGGTTTAGAGGTGTCAGTGGATTATAAAAAGTACTGCCCACATTTCCAGCTCTAGCAGGAAATGCAGCCAAAAAACCTCTGACACTGAGAAGCAGGGCTGGGTCACTGCTCACGGTTTTTGCTTCTTTCTTTTTGTGTTCTCCCTCCCTGTCTTCCCCCAGAGCTTTACAAGTGAATGTTTTTCCCTGGATATTTTCCAGGCTGATTTCTGAACCAAAGCTCAGTGTTGAGTTGTGCCAGCACCTTCAGCGTTCTGGAAGGGGCAAGGGAAGCCAAGCGTGGTGTTTTCCACCTTAGGCTTGTTCCTGATCTGGGATCAGAGCAGATTCAGCTGGAGGTTCCCAGTGCAGTGGCTGTTCTCATCTCAGCGATGCTCTGGTGCATCAGCCCCAAATTTGTGCAACACAAATCCTAAAGAGCAGCTTCCTTGCCGTTGTCCATGTGGGAATTCCTTCTCCAAAGCCCTCTGTGGTGATGGGAGAGGAGAAGAGAAGGAATTTTCCATGAACATTGGTGGTGCAGAGCAGGATTTGGAATGGCTACAGCATGTGAATACGTTGATAAAGTGTACTTTAATTAAATCCTAATGAATTTGAAGCCTGAATTTCAACAACAAAATGATGTTTAAGATGAAATACTGTGAGCTGGAGGGCCAGGCAGTGTGCCTTGGCTCAGCTCCTTGCTGCACATGGGAAGCGAAAGCAAACATTGTGAAACCAGCTCAGGTCTGAACTGTCTGCTCAAAAGAGTAACATCTCTAGTTTTTACATGAATTTTTAATTTTAGATGACACCTTTGACTGGAAGTGACAGTGGAGCAGATAATTTGTGTAATTACAGCAACAGTCATTGAGGAAGGAAGGGATCTCTCCAAAGCGTATAAAACACGAGGTGGATTTGATAGTGGATGAACCCTGTAACCAGAGCTGCAGGAACCTTCTGGCCCGGGGAGGGTACCAACCTGGGAATGCCTCGGCTCAGCTACTGGAACATCACCAGATCAGCCTCTCTCTGCGCTTAGGTGAAGCAAAGTGATAGATGAAGGGGAAGAAGGGGAGTTTTAATGAGTCTAAGGAGGTTTAGCCATCCTTGTAAGAGCAGAAATGCTAATGCCGCTCTGGCGGCAGATGGGGCTCGCTGCAGAAAGGTGTTTGGCGTGTGAAAACTACTCCATGCACAGGACTGCAGGTTAACTTCGTCACGTGTATGCAGAATCCTGAGCAGGAAAACTGCATTCATTGACCACATAACACTTAGCCCTGCTTTCAAGCCACACCTTTTCCAGAAATGCCTTTTTAATCAGCCCTCAGGTTTTGTTCATGGCACAGCTGGCCCGAAGGTGATAAATGTCCTTGCTGTAGCGAGAGGTTTTACACTTGGCTCTGGAAAATATGGCATATAAACATCAGGGTTTCTTACAATGAATGCACAAATATGTAGAAAAAGAAGAAGAAACCAGTAGGTATTTACAAACCAGGACTGGAAAAATACATTTCTGAGAAGGAAATTCCCTGCAATGGTTAGAGGGTGCTGTAAGGAACAAATTCTCTCTAAATACCCTGTATAAAGAAAATAATCTTGGGGACAGTAATTTGTACACACTTGAGAACTTGGTAATGATCCTAAAAGTCTGTTTTGGATAAATAGGAAAATGTTTGCAGCTGTTTAAAATGTAAAATCAAATGCAATTTTTTAATGTTGCTTAGATGAAGATCACAGCTAATTAGCCTTAGTTAAGTAAAGCACATCCTTTGAAAATTGGAGACAAGTTCCTTTGCCCTCCGAAGAATTGTCTGTTATTTACATTGTTAATATTAATATCCTGCAGCCTCTAAACTCGGAGTTGGTGTCATTGGAGACAGCCTGTAACAAACAACTCAGACCTCCAGTAAAATTATGACCTGAGATATCTTCTCTTTTGTTTTGCCACAAGTTGAAATAACCAGTGATGGAGTGGAGCCTAAAGTTCATGAGGAAAAACCCAGATTCAAGGATCATAGGCTGGTTTGGGTCAGAAGGGACCTCAAAGATCACCTTGTTTCAACTGGCTGGAAAAATCTGCATGGAAAAACGCCAGAGAGCTCCAGAAGGAGCAGGGCCTGAAAGTAAAGATTTATCCTGAGAGTTCTTGCAAACCTGCTGGAGTTTCCTTCTGTTTTGGAGGAGTAAAGAGCTGCTGGAGTTTCAGCTGGCATGAGTGAGGTGGCAGAGTGGGGTCTGTGGGTGCAGGCTTGATTTATTGTCCTGGGGAAGTGGGATGGACATTGTGTCCTCCGTCACCTTCCGCTCCTCAGGCTTCTTCAGGGAAGAAGTTTTGCAGCCCTGGAGTTCAGCTCCCAAAGCACAGCTGAGTGATAATGGTGCCAGCACAGATCAGCTGGAAAACCATGGAAAATGTTCTTGGGGGTGGTGCAGAAATGAATGGAATTTATTAAAATAGAGATGAGCACTGAAGGAAAGGGGTTTCGGTGGCGAGTCAGCCAGCAGTCCTGGGGAAAGGCAGCAAAAATGCAGGAATTGGCATTAAAAGCTCCTTATTGTTCGTGCTTTGCTTGCGCTTGGAGATTTTGGTAAAAAACAAACACTTTGTAAACTTTACACTGGGTGTGAACATGGGAAGACATGGAAAGGGCCTCCAGGAGCTGAGTGTCTGCTGCTGGAGTCAAACCAAACAGGAGAGAAGCACAGAACATGTCAAAACTGAGGATATTCATCAGTGCTGAAGCCTTCCAGATCCAGATGTGTCCAGAGGGGACCCAGGGATGCTAGCAGCCTTAAAAAATAAATAAATAAACAAAAAATCCCCTCATTGTCTGCTCTACTGAACTATCTGGACTGAAGATAAATATTGCAAATTTACAAAAAAATTAAATATTTACCAATAACGTGCAATTAAAAAATGAAGGCCATATAGTTTTGATTAGTTATATACAATTTTAGTAGGTTTTAATATGTTCTATATGGGTTTGATAGGTTTAATATTTAGGTTCCAGTTTCTAAACTCTATAGAAGGTTTGGAAGTCCCTGTCCCATTAATTACAGTGGGAACTGAGCATCCAGAGCCCCAAACTCACTTTGAAATCCTCTGCCTAAACATATCTTTCTCCTCAGTGTTCACAAGGTTGAATAGAAGCAAAGTTTCTGGGATATGATAATTTTGTGCTGGGATAAATCTTGTATAAGTTAAAATCCCTGGAAGCTCCAAGGTAGTAGGAGTTATGTATTGGGGAGTCTTTAACAAGATCACTGAGGAGATTACTGGTTCAATAAATGAAGATTTTTATCTGGGCTCCTTTGAGACAAGGAAGGCACCAAGGGAGTAGAGAGAAGTAAATACAACCCCAGTTTGGAGGGGAGGAGGAAAAAAAGGACTGGGGAAAACAGCCAGGATATAATAGCCCAGTACATCTGACCTTGGTGCTAGGCAGAGCTCTAGAAATATTAATAAAGGATGAGATCACAAAACATCTGGAGAAATAAACCAGTCAGCATGGTTTCATAAAGGGTAAATCCAGTCTGACAAATCAGGGGGATTTTTTTAGGGAGATGATGTGGAAAGCAGGCATGGGTGAGAATGCTGGGCTTAATTCTGTCTTTTTTGGGCTCAGGGCACTCATCTGAAAGGATTGCTCACGTAACTGGGATGTGGGTTGGCGTGATGCTGGTGTAAGAGGGAGGGGTGTGAGGTGTGAGTGGAGGCAGGAGAAATCTCCAGCTGATTTAAAACCCCTTCTTCACTGAAAGGGTTAAACGCTGAAAGGGGCTGCCCAGGGAGCTGTGGAGTCCCCATCCCTGGAGGTGTCCAAGGAGCAGCACTCAGGGCTCTGAGCTGGTGATGAGGTGGGGATGGGGCACAGCTTGGACTCCATGGGCTGGGAGGGCTTTTCCAACCTTCATCCTGTGATCCTGAGGGTTAAACTCCAGCTCTATGCAACCTCTGGAAAAACCAGAGTGAAGGTGCTCTCCAGTGAGGTGAATAAGGTGGAGGTGATGGATTAAAGGTGCAGAGAACTCCTGTCCAAGGCTGAGGAAGGGTGGAAGAAAAGAGTCCATCAGCTCTGCCTGAGAGCAACTGTGCATTTTTACATTTGTAGCTCTAAATTGTGGGAATATTCACCCAACAAAGGCTTGGCAGAACTCTGGGTGAGAAGCAGGTGCAGAACTAATGCAAAGCAGAAGTTAAACCCGCAGAGGTGTGAACTGTGGAAATACAAGAGCTTAATCTGGCAGTTTGTAAAATACTTACCTGGATCTCTGTTGCTGCCCTGCCCCAGGCAGGGACGCTCTGGCATCGAGTGCACATCCCAGGGGTTGGGAAGGGCAGGAGACAGCAGCAATGACAGAAGCACTTGTGAAGCTGCTGCGTGCAGAGAGCCTGGGAAACCTGGATCTGTTCTCACTTGGGGGAAAAAACAAGCTGTTTAAAGGATGATCTGATTTGAAGATTTCAAGATGCTGAGGAGGAATTTGAGAGGAGATGAACTAGAGATAAACTCTTTAAGTTCACCCAGATTCCCAGGATGTGTGCTGATAAAACAAGTATAAAGACAGAAAAGGAGCAGAAATAAGAACGTGGATGTGTTTGATTCAAGCAGGGTGAAAAAGGAAGCAGCCTTCAATGCCATCTGGAATCAGCTCTGTCCTTTGCTAGCATAACCCATCTCTTCACTAATCACAGAGTTAAAGGCCAAATAATTAATCTTAACTATCAAGACATGCAAGGAAAGGTGTGTGGTGGGTCAGAGGGCAGGTGGTACCTTCTGTGTGTAAATGAGCTGCCCAAGTGACATGAGGAACAGGCAGAGTTGTACCTAAAGGTGTTTTCTTGGCTTTTCAGCTGCATCCTCTGCTGAATCTGCATCATTCCCAGAGGCCATTTTTTAGTTTGTCTCCCTCTTTGTAAATAAAATCCCCCAAATTTGTGGTATCCGGAGGAAAACGGAATAAAATGTGAGGAGGGAAAAAAAACCCCCAACCCAAACCCACCCTTTATTATAAAAATCCCATTGTAAATATTAAAGATTCCTGAATTCTCTTAGAGCATGAAGTCACACTGCTGCAAGCACGACACGTGCCAGGGTCTGGGTTTGCCAGGCTCATGTAAACAGATAAAGACAAAAAGTACATCAGTCCTGAAATGCCAGTGAGCAAAGGGACGTGTCTGTGTGCTCTGACCTACAAGGAAGCACCCAGCCGAGATCTTACTAATTTTAGTGCTGGTCCAGAAATACTTTTGCTGTGTGCATGACCTGCAAAGTAGCCTAATTGTAAAGCTGTAGTAGTGTACTAATTCGTGCAGAGATGAGATGAGAAAAATGGAGGCAGAGCACCATTTTTTAGTAATGGGAGCTTCATGCGTGTTCTCTTATCCAATGTGTACTGAACTTTATGCACAAAAATAGAAATACCACTGTTGCCTCATGCTCAGTGACACTGGTGATGTGATGTGAGCCAGAACAGACAAGCACCACAGCCTCCTCTCTGCCCTAAAAAATCACCTTTTTCCATCAGATTGTAGAAGCACAGCACAAAGCCTCTCCCATTTTTCTTAATGCTATTCAAATCCACTTCCTAAACTGTGCATGTTTGGGATGGTTTTTTCTTTCTCCTTATTGCAAACAGTTGGAAAGTGAACGTGGCTAAAATAAGACTCAGCTGGAACCTTAAAATAAATCTCTTACCCAATAAGAAACAAGAAAATGTTTTTTAGGACTTGAAATTCTAGTCATAGGTTTGTGCAGTTTGTGTGCTTCTGCTCTTGGTGGGTTTGATTAGGAGTGATGGCTCTAAAATACTGGTTTTAGTACTGTTTAGTACTGGGTTTAGTATAAAATACTGTATTTTAGTAATTCAGTATTATATTTTAGTATCTGACTGCAAGTAGGAAATAAAATCTTGGGCAAACAGGGCTCTAGCACAGTGTGCTGACCCTGTTTGCCCAGAGAGGTTGTGAATTCCCCATTCCTGGCAGTGTCCAAGGCCAGGCTGGACACTGGGGCTTGGAGCACCCTGGGATAGTGGAAGGTGTCTCTGCCCATGGCAGGGGTGGAACAAAATTATTTTTAAGATCCTTTCCAAACCACACCAATCTGGAATTCTCTAATTCTATTTGTAGGGCCAAGATCCAAATGTCAAAGTTTCTGACTGCTTAAGTTCCTTTCTTTTCAGAACTGCCTGCTTTGAGAGTTCCCTGTCACTTTTTCCTGCTTTTTGTTAATTTTGACAGTTGTCTAATTGAACTAAACAGAAACTCTTGTTTCAGCTACTTCAAGTTCCTAGCAGGAGCAAAACCGGGAGTTGATAGAAGCTGGAATAACTCCAGTCTCTTCCCAGAGCATGAAGCTGTTGTGTCTATGGAACCATATTTCTTCTTTAACCTGCTTCTCATTTGTCTGCATCTTCCTCCGCTGCCTTTAGGAATGAGTCATTAATAGCTGCTATTCAGGAAAAAAGTGAGAACTCTTTCAGTCCATAATTCACCCTCACAATTCAAGCAGGGAGTCACTTTTGAAGCTTTTTCTACTGCATCATTCCAGAACCACCAAACCAGATGGAGTAGTCGGTTTGTAGAGACAATGCCGAATTCACCGTGAGGCTGCTCAGGTCTCCCTTGTAGAGTCCTCTTCTGGTCGAAAGGGTTTTATCCCAGCTCTCCACACTGGGGTCAGGTGCATGGAGCTGCTGTACAGGTATTTTTTTCCCAGTTAGGAGCTGTGCCAGTGCCTCATCCTGCTGCACAGGGTGCTGTGACCTGCCTGACCAAGCCCCGCGTGCCTCTGACCCGCCGAACGCGCTGGAAATCCGTGCTCAGCTTCAACCTGCCAGGCTCTTTTTTCACTACAGATAAAAGTCTGTTGATTTGCCAGCCCCGACTGTGAAACGCTCCTGCTGCCTGAACTATTTTCCACACAACACTTGTTTTATTTGTAAAAGCCTTTTTCTATTGATCTGAATTGACTGGTGCAGCAAAGCCTTGTGAGTTCGATGCAAATTGTTGCCATGCACTTACCGGGAGCAGCAGAGCAATACAAAAGGATGTTTTGGCGTAGATGTGCAGCACTCTTATTTCAGGACATGTCTCCCTGTATTGATATTTGTCGTGATCTTGCTTGAAGAGTATAAGCAGGCAGTCAATTAAGGCGTTTTTAAATGTTTTGAGGAGATGCTAAAGCTAAAATCCGAGGAGGGCACGTGTTTGGGTGGAGGAATGCTGAATCTGCTGTGTTTTCCTGGATTGAGCTGGAATTGACCTCAATCTTTCAGCTGAGACAACATCAACTTCTAGAATTTTATCCTACCTGTGCATCAGGGCTGGGGGAAGCACCAAAAGGCAAACAGAAATTGCATCTTTGTTTTAAAACTTACCAAACCCACTGGTTTTATGAAGTTTTTAGCCTGTTGTGCAGCTCAGTTACTTTCCCAAAGAATCATAAATAGGTTTGGGGCAGGAAAAAAATCTCAGTTATTGAATGATTTATCCACAAATAGTTTAGAATGTAGGTCCTTGTTGGGGAAAACGGGCCCCACTCTTCGTGTGTTGATCTGGAGGTGGGATGAAGTTTTATTTGCTTGAAGAATACGGATACAGCAAGGATTTGGCAGTTCATCAGTGTTCATGTGGGTGCAGCCTCAAAAAGGGAGGGTGCAAATCACAAGAGCAGGGCCTATTGTGGGTAAACGTTTGCCCTCTGGTAGGTAAAGTATCCTCAAAAGGCAGCTGAAGTGTTGGTAGTGAATAAGGTTGAGGATAAGAAGGATTTGCTGTCAGAAAGGCAGATCCCTGCATCTTCTGTCCACAAAACCTGCAGGAGTGTGCAGGTGGGGGCTCAGACTGTGGAAGATTTCCCTGCACAGCCCAAGCTCTGTCCCAGCAACCTGCCAGCCAGCCTTTCATGGAATGGTTTGGGATGGAAGGGACCTCAAAGCCCACCCAGTGCCACCCCTGCCACGGGCAGGGACACCTCCCACTGTGCCAGGCTGCTCCCAGCCCCAATGTCCAGCCTGGCCTTGGGCACTGCCAGGGATCCAGGGGCAGCCCCAGCTGCTCTGGGCACCCTGTGCCAGGGCCTGCCCACCCTCCCAGGGAACAATTCCTTCCCAATATTCCATCCAGCCCTGCCCTCTGGCACTGGGAAGCCATTCCCTGTGTCCTGGCCCTCCAGACCCTTGTCCAAATTCTCTCTCCAGCTCTCTTGGAACCCCTTTGGGTAGTGGTCCCCTTTCAGCCTTCCCTGAACACAAGCTGCAAATCCCAGTTCAGAGCTGCCAGCTAAACCATAAATTACCAGATTTATATGTGAATTAAATATCTCTGAGCCTGGCCTGCACATTTTCTTGATAGGTCAATAAACTGCCTGGGGAGTCCAGCTCCAAGTTGCATCTGTGCCAAGGCCAAAAGTGGGAATAACTCAGGAGAGCTGCATTGTGCTTCCTCTGGCAGACAAAGCTGAGTCACGTTTGGTCCGTGTGTGAGGAGCAGGGAATGTTCCCTGTTCCCTGTGCTGTGCAGTGGAAGGACGTGCATCAGAAATGACCAAAAGAGAAATGTGAGCCAAAATCGTGCTTCATCCAGCAAATATCTTTGTGTGATCCCTTTGTACATGAACGGAAGAGCAGCCACAGTCAGAATGACCATTGTTCATGTGGAACATGTTTCCAGGTTGTGATTTACCTTTGTGAGGGGAAACAAGCCCCGAAAAGCTTTTAGTGCCTGTACACAGAAATAACAACATTACTGGTGGTGCCAGCTAGGAAATTTGGGATGGCATCTGGTTTGATGATGGATGAGTGACCCTCAGGTGGCCCTGGCCACAACCAAGAGCTTCTCATTAGAGATAGAAACAAGAGCTGCTCATCTTTTCCTTCATTTTTTGGGGGGGTTTGCTTTGTTTTGTTTTGTTTCTTCTAAAAATTGAAGCTTTGGGCACTTGATCTGAGTCTGGTTGCTTACTTGGAGGTCAAACCCTCTCCGTCCATCTGTCCGAGGACAATTTAACACCAATGGGTTTTCTGCTGGTTTCGTGTGCACCTCAGGTTTTTCAGAACAATTAGTTTGCATAAAGAGACAAGAATCCTCCTCTGCTCCTTCCTCCTTTCCTTGATCCTGCGTGCCAAGCTTGAGGCACCACGTGGCTTTAAGGGGGACTCGTGGGAGAGGCTCCCAGCGCCTTCTGGGGAACTGGAGAGTCCAGTGCCTGGGAGAGGTTCGAGACTGGTGGGAAGTAAAGGTGTAATGATGCTTTGCAAGTCCTCAAGAAGCAGAGCCAGGTTTCTTTCCCTGGTGATCCACAGCCCAAATCCATCAAGGCTCCCGCATCCAACTTTAAGTGCAGGAGTGGCCCTGGAGGACGAGGCGTGGGCTGCACTTAGGGCAGCAGTGTTGATTCAGGATTAAGGTGAGTAGAGCTGGCTCCTCTGGGGATGTATATGATGTATATATTAGACTTTCTGAAGAACTTTTGACCTCAGCCATGCTTGTTTTGTGTTTAAGTCACCGTGATGGCTCCCACAACGTCGCGCCTCCCGAAGCTCGCGGTCGGTCGCTGGCGTGGTTAAAGACTGGAGGATTTGAGAGGGGCCAGAATGGTTCAAGGAAATAAATCCCACTCAACCGAGTGTGACCTGAGCCCCTTGCTCCTCCAGGGCCTTTGGATCATCCCTATTTATAATCTTGTGCAGAAATATGAAAAATACTGGTGACTTGGTTGCTTCTTTACGAAGGTGAATGGGGAATTTGCGGTCTGCTCTAAACTTGCAGCTGTCTTCTCAACAGCAATATCACAGGCCTGGCACGCAGAAAATAGCTCTTCACATGGAAAGTTATTCCTGAAATCCTGGCAAGCTTAGAGTTTCAGAAGCAAATTATCCCACTGAATTACTGTGGCTGAAAAGCAAGAGCAGAGGAGCACAAAGTGAATACGTTGAGTTGTAAATTCTTCTTCTCTAGTGACTTTTGCACTTCTTCAGAACTGAATAGGGCTGGGGAGCAGAAAGGGAAAAAAAGCAGTTTATAAACTCCCAAACCATCCTGAGAGGGAAATTGTGGGGTTTTATTTAATCATAGCATGCTAAAACTGCCTTTTTTAAAGAAATAGTGAGTAGAGGTGGGAGTGTGATGTGTCTGTGCTGTCCCTGTTCCCAGCACCCTGGCCATGTGCAGGACCAGAGGAGGGACAGCACCACGAGAGCACAGCCTAATGAGAGCTGAGTGACAATGGCACTGCCACCGAAGGAAATGTGACATGCACATGAATATCAAATGAATTCATTATAATCACCGCTATTTCCATGAATACCAAATGAACTTATAATAACTGAGTTCATGAAGAGTTACCATTTTGTGACTTAAAAAAAAAAAAGCCTAAAAAACCCCACAAAAAGAGCAAACAACCAAAATACTGGAAAAAAATTAACCTAATTCTGTTTTGGAGAAGGGATATTTAGAGAAGATGGTTGCAAAAGTGAAGTATTTAGAGTCATACAATCGTTAGTGCTGGAAAAGACCTTTAAGGCCATCAAGTCCAACTGTTCCCCAGCACTGCCAAGGCCACCACTAACCTGTGTCCCCAAGTGCCACCTCCACATGGCTTCCAGATCTCTCCAGGGAGGGGGACAACAACATTTCCACTGGTAGATGATGGTTTCTGTCCATTTATTTTATTGTTTTTTTCATATAAATCTCATTTTTGAATGCTAGCTACCAGATAATGAGGATATAGAACTTTTACATTTCTTACTGGAAAATCTTGATTTAAAGCAGGTTTTCTGGCAATAAATACCTTTGCTGTAGAATGACAACTCTGATAACAATCTAGGAGGATATAAACTAATAAGGGTTCATATGGAGCACCTTTTAAGTGGTTCTTAATTTCCTGAAGCAGAGAAACTCTGGGTTTGCGTCAAACACCTTCTTCCACAGAAACTTCAAAAAGCTGAAATTGTGAGGTGTTTGTGTGTGATAAATATGCATCACAGACTGCAAACATCAAATCTGTAAGGAATAGTCTGCTGGGGCCAGCTTCCTCCTTCCCTGCCCAGACACTGAAATTTGGGAGGTTCTAGGCCCTCCCTGCCCAGTGGGAAGCTCATCCCTCTCATCCTGTCTGCTTCCCAGCCTGGTCTGTGCTGGTTTTCACTGTGAGGATAGTTGGGACTTTGCCATTGGTGTTGGAACACAAGAGTTTATCTGTGTGATGGTGGGATGTGGGATCAGGGAGGGTAAATGGACTTTGACTTAGTGCCCTTTGATAGGGAAGAGAAAAGCAAACCTCCATCGTTCCTCACATTGAGGGAGCAGCTACTGAAATTCCAATTAAAAGCTGTAATGGGAGCTCGGGGTGGATCTGTACCATAAGACACTTCTAGGTCAGGAGGAGGGTTGCAATAATAATAATCCCAAGTACGTTTCCTTATTTAACTTTGTTTTTTATTGTGTTCAGCCCGCAGCTGATTTTTTTTTTACCTTGTAACATAGTCCCTAATTGAGACACATGAAGCTCATAAGAGGCTTTAGACAAGATTCAGCTAGCCACAAAAGTCATTATCTCATTTTCATTTATTAACATGATATTTCCAATGGATTAACGAGGGTTTCCCTTTTGTTGCCTCTGCTGTGGCACTAGCCCTAAAGGGGCTGTTGCGTTTCTCCATCTCAAGTGACTTCTTACTCACATTAGATTACAGTAATGTACGTGTTCCAGGAATGACATTTATTCTACTTCTTGCATTAAAATTCCCTATTTGAAGTAGCTTTAATTGCTGGAAATAGGATGAAGTGAACTTGAGTGTTGGTTTTAGCAACGAGCTGGTATCAAAATAGCTGCTGCAAGGACTGGGCATGCAAAAATACTCTCCTTAAATTCAGGTGTCTGATCCTGCAGAATTTCTGGAATCTGCATGTTATGATGCAGAACCGGTAATTCCAATTTTCTGAGGAAGCCAGAGGTCGTGCTAAGAAACTGCTCCCTGTATTTTCCACAGCACTCACAGTTATTTTTCAAGCATCAGTGGTCCTGCCATTCCACGAGGCTGCAAAGAGCAAAGTAAGAGTGGATATTTTGGATAACCAGGAAAAGCGCCGGTGGGACACCCCGCCAGGCCACTGCAGCGGGACGTGCTGGTGAAGCCCAGTACAGGGAGCTGTGTTATTTTCCAGTCATGTTTTCCAGCTCTGCTCGCTGCTCCCCAGCTCCTCCTGCTCTCCCAGAAGGCTTCCCAAGCAGCATTACAGCGAGGACCTGCAGAGAGCCTGTCTGCTCCAGGCACTGTCTGATCTTGTCTGACATAATTTAAACCTATGCTTCCTGCCTTAGTTTTACATTTTCCAGGGCCTGAAAGGTTCAGTGGGAAACAAAACTCACCTAAGAAAAATATCGAAGGGGGGATTTAAATCAGTAGAGCCTATTGCTGCTTTTTCTTACCTGATATAAAGGTGCTGCTGGGTGTCTGCCATTAGGTTTGATCTAAAATCAAGACCTTAATTTTTTGTGGGTGTCAGATTTCTTCTGTCCAGTCCCTCCAGAGGTCTCAGCCCTAAAGGAGGAGAGTTTAAACCTGGCATTTAGGAGAAAAAATGTGTCTGCTCCAGCCAAGCCTCCCCAGTGCAGCTGGATTTAGTGCTGCTCCTCACCTGTGCTGTGTCCAGCCCTGCTGTTTCCTGCCCGGAGCTGCACAAAGAAAGGAGTTAGCACAGAGTGATGGTGTGTTCCTTCTGGATCAACATTTCATAAGCCTGAGGATATGAAAATCTGGAAAATCAGCTGTGGAGCTTGGAAGAAGATTTCTTCCTGACTTGTCTACTGGGGAAAAAAGTATCAGGGATATTTAATCCAGGAAGCTCCATCATATGTCAGGTTTTAAGACTGCAATGGAGCTTTATAAAAACTCTTAGGAAAGCAATCACTAACAGGTTTCAACGTGAATTTGTAAACTGGATCAGCTTTGCTGCTTTTTTTTTAAAATTTCTTCTGTACTCTCTATTCTAGAGGGTGCTTTGGGCTTTGTTTGCTAAATTACACATCAAGGCTGATGCCTTGGGAAGGGGGCTGGCAGCAGCCTCAGCAATCTCAGTGCTGGCAGTGAGTGGAGAGGCTCCTGAGTGGGATCCTCTCACTTTGCTGGGTGCCACAACCGGAGTAATTCAAAGGAAAGCTTCAGATGGGTCTTTAAAGGATGGGTTTAAACTTCTTTGGAGGGAGGGCAGGAAAAATGCTTTTTTAAAAAGTGGCATCCATATAAAAAATGCTGTTATCGTTCCCCATGGTTTTTCTAATTTCCTTAATATGATACTTAAACTCATGTAGGGAAAATGGCCATAACCTGGTGGGTGGAGGGACCTGTTAAGAAACACAGAAACCCCTCAAATGACCCCAGAACTCTCTGCCTGGGATTCAAGCATTGTCACCAAGTGTTTGGCTCTGTCTCCGTGAGCCCCTTCCTGTAGTTTATATTTCACAGCAGGGTTCAGAGAGGTGCTCTGTGCTCACCAGAGCCTGAACAGAAAGGGTGTTCAGAGCATGTTCTTCCTTAATTTAAAATAAAAATAAATAAATATATAGCATGAACAGTTGGAATAAAACCTGTGTTTTGGGTAGATTCCAATAATGTGTTTTTCATTGCATGAGATGCGACGCCTGTCAACACTTCCTAGTCAGATTCGCCTCTTTTTCATGTTTTTTATACAATTCCCCCCTTATTTTTTGTAGTAGAGAGGAGTGTCCTACATATCATGCTTCCATCTCCATACTGTAATTATTAATATAGGGTAGGGAGAGGTCACCTATGTTTTTTGGCAACAGTTATGTTCCCATGTATAAATCATGATAAAGTGCTATTGCTCTGTAGCGTGTGCTGATGTTTTCAATTTACCCTGTGTAAAATACAATTTCTTTCTTTCTCTCTTTCCCCCTTAAAAAAAAAAGAAAAAAAAAAGAGCCTTTTGTTCCTATCATATAGATAAACTCATAGATTTTGCAACCAATAAAAATAATATTAATAAATATGAGGCATTGTTACAAAGTAGGTCCTAACTATGCAGCCTAATGTTTCAGTAAGTCTGTGGTGCACATCCTTTTATAGCCAATTAAGAGGATGTTTTATTTCCCTCATTAAAAGTGCAGCCCACAGTCACCATGTTGAATCAAATAAGTACGAGTTTGCACATCCTGTGCACAACCTTTCCTCGAGGCACAGTAGCATTTGTCATCTTTATAATAAAGCTTTCCAATTTTTCTGATTAATATTTAAAAGAAATAACATGACCTGAGGAATATATATATAACATCCTTGTGCTAAGGCTTTCCACGCTCTCTGGTTTAAGGCTAAGGTGCCATTTGATCACTTGCTATTCTGCATCATTCCAAGACCTGCTTTCCAGTGTTTATGTGCAGCAGCAGCTTCTTTGTGCTCTTTTCTTCCTCCCAGATGAGAGAGAGAGAGATCTCACCAGTGCTCGTTGTGTTTCAGGGGTTGCCAGGATGCTCCTGGTCTTCAGGCTCATCCATGTGGAGGTTAGGGAATGTTCCTCTAGGGATTGTCCTGTGAGCGATTACTGGGTCGTTACGGGTCCATGAACAAGTGGTCTCTGGATCAAAGTCCTTGCAGCTTCCTGGCAGAGCCGATGTGGGCTGGAGTGCTGGGCAAAGGTGAGGTCCTGCCCCTTCATTCAGCTACCAAAACCTGGCCGGTGGCTGGGGGTCACTGGGTCTCTGTTTCTTCCAGTTCAGGTGACAATTTGCTCATGTCACCACTGTGAGTGTAGAGATGACCTGGAAAAGTGTGGCTTCATCTTGTAAAGGCAAACCTGCCCCTCAGTCCGTGTCTCCTGAGGGCCTCGGGCTGGTTCAGCATTACTGAACTCAAAGATCCTCATGGCTGGGGAAGCAGGTATCTGTGTTAGGACTGGGGATGTCTGCAGGTTGTAGAAAGATTGACCATTTACCTACATTTTTGTTATAATTTTTATTTTTGAAATAGCTGTGGTTGACAGTGCAGAGCAATAATGTATTAAACAAGGGTAAAAAATGTGTAGGCTGAGGTTTGACAGCAGAGGTGCTGGAAACTCTGGTGCAGTCATTGAAATGCATTCATTCCTTGGTCTTCCCCCCCTCTCCACATTGTCTCATATTCATTTTCTTTCATTTCTCCTTCCCTATAATGATTGGAGGCCAACAGAGGAAAACAAGGAGGGCTGAGATCAGTTTTGGTATTTTTTATTGGCACCCATCACTAAAGCCCCTCAGGTTCTTCAAACCATTACAAGCCATCAGAGCTAGAACAACAAAATATAAGCCTTTAAACTTAAAGGCTCAGTTGTTCAGGGCTCTCTGTAAATTACAGACAAAGCTAACAAATTTCATACATTAGTCATGGTAAAAAATATTAAATTCCATGGTTTGTCACAGATTAATAGGAAAAAAAGATTAAAACGGCAAGTTGTGTAAGTAATTCAAACAAATGGTTGTCAGAGATTCTGCATGTTTGGTAAAGAATTAAATAAGTGAATATCAGCAGCTGAACTCCTTGTGGATGAGCCAAAGCCTTTTGGAAAAGCTGAGGCTCTTTTTGAATATGGAACCGTTGTTTTCCTCCATCCTGTAACACATTCAAACCAGCTGTCATGCAAAGAAAGAATTTACCATGCAGCATTGCTTGTACTTGTCTTAATCCATCCCCACCAGTCAGGCGCTCGCTGCAGAGGGAAAAAAAGGGGAAAGCCTCCTGTGGACCAAAACTTGGAAGATGCAGAGAATTCCAAGATTAATCCTGAGGGCCAGAGTGGTTGTTGGAGGGGCCGATAATGCCGTGCACCACAGGGCAATAGTTCTGCTAAGCAGCTCCAAGAAATAACTGCAAAAAGTTCTTTATGGAGCCTTGGCACTTGGGCAAACTGGCACCAGAGCCAAAGGGATCCCATGCCTGCTCGGGAATGGGGTGGGACCCACATCTCTGGATCCGTGTGCGAGGGGCTGCGCAACCCCTGCCCACGACACGGAGCTGTCCCTGATGATCCAACTTCTGCCAAAGGAGCATTCCCCAATTTCCCTGCTGAGGAGAATAACAGAGCTGTGCACAGCACACTGAGGGATGGATTTTGCAGGAATGAGCCATGTGTGCCCTCAAACTGTGACAATCTCTAAAAGTTGTCTTTTTTCCCCCTGTATTCTTTTCTTATTTATTTCTGGTTCTTTTCTGTTCTGTCAGCTGGGCAGATGAGGTAAGTCTTCCCTCCTCCTGATCTCCTGGAGCTAACAGTGGGATATTGAGAACAGAACCTCACCCTACTTATTATTTCAGCTCAGTTCAATGTACATCTGATTTTTTTTTTTTTTTTCACTCTTCACTTCTTAAACCATTGTTTTGTGTGGGAGAAGCATATGAGAAATCAAAGCTGTGGTTGATAGCAAAGGAACCGAGTACTCATTTTCTGGACTTCCCTTTTCTATCACTTCCTGTTAGGGTTCTTCCAATTTACAGCTCTCTGGAGTGTGATGCCACAAGTAGGCAACTCTTGCAATTTCCTGGGTTTAAATCTGCCATTCTGGCTTTTACTCCAATGCCCATGGCACAAAGTGCTGCTCTGGATGGCCAGACCTGGCTTTTGCCTGGGGGTACAGCTCAGGCCAAACTGGCTTTGCTGCAGAAATCTTTGCCCATTTTCTTAAGCTGGCACTGAGGAACGGGCTCTGTCTTTTCCTGGCATCACAGCAGCTCTGGGAATGCTCTCTTTGGAATGAATTCAGGCAGAGCCATGTCAGGGGTAGTTTGCTCCATCAACACTGGCTTTAGTGTTTTCAGTAAATCTCCATTTCACTCAGCACTGTTTTCATAAAATTCATAGCGAGTGAGCAGCAATCCGAGGGTGGAGAAACATCCAGCCTTTATGGTTTACCTCTTTTAATGTCATAGTTTTCCTCATAACTTTCAGGGAACCTTATCTCGTGTATGTGTTTGTTCAGCATAAAATCCGCTGGTGGGCAGGTTGTCCTCTCCCATATCCGAGTGTTTGCCGGGATGAAGGCGCTCCAGGGGCCGCCTCCACCGACAAAATTAATTGAACCTGAATTTGGGATGTGCTTTTCCCACAGTATCTCGATCCTGGCTGGAGTCAGGAAACCCCGGTCATCCCCCATGGGAACTCCCTCGCAAGAAAATTCTCAGCACAGCTCCTCAATGAAGGAGGTTGAGTGTCTTCTGACAAATCTTGGATAAGCATCTGCTTGTGATATCCTTCCAAAAACTGGAAACATTCGGCTTGCTCCACACTGAGTCATTCCAGCAGTTTGTGGAGCAGTACTGCTGATGAACTTTGGTGGACTCGAGAGGTTGTGTCTGACCTAGATTTAGAGTCAGGCTTAGATCTGTAGTGAAAGATCCCGCACTTGACATCACCAAATTGTTTCACAAACCCAAATGCTGTTAATTTTTCTGGTGATTTCCCAGACTTGTGCAAACTGCAGGATATTCTTCTGCCTGCTCTTCAGCCCCATTTGAGGGCTGGCACAGGGACAAGTCCCTTGCTACCCTTTAAACTCTTGATGTAGCAGTTCTGGGACCACCAGGAATGGGAATTTTATATCAAACCTAACTGCTTTTCACTGTCCTCACAGGATGCCAGTGCAGGTTTGAGTCTTGCTTTCCCTCTCCCTCCCAGAGGCAACCCTACACTTTCTCCCACTTCCTATTCCCTGCGTTCTGGGTCATTCCTGGGTTCATTCATTCCATAGGTTTCATTCCTGTTTAACACACACTTTGGGAAGGGAAGAAAAATGTGCACTGAGACATAAACTGCTGTCCTTCATCTGAACATCCCTGTCTGGCTCTGCTCACCCACCTCCTCCAGCTCCTCCCTGCCCCCAGCTTTCCCAAACCTGCTGGGTGGCTTCAAACAGTCTCCTTGTATCCATCCCATGTTTAAAGACTTCTCTGAAAATAGGTGAACTCCTCTAGCAAGTAACCTGCTGGAGGAGCCTGTCAAGGGCTGGCTGTACACACTTCAGTCTCGGCAAGAATCAAAGTAAAATGAGGAGAGTCTCACAGAAAAGGGTTACAGAGAGTTTCACGTATTTTGCAGCCTTTTCATGGCTTAAATTACACTTCCCCTTGTTCTAGTTTTAAAAGGCAGAACAGAAAAGTTAATTTTAACACTGAAAAATGAAGGCTCTTCAATTATTTATAACATTAAAATGTACAAATGTTTGATCAATGAACTTGAAAAAAACATGCAACTACAAAACCCATTTCACAGTGTTCTAAAGTTCATGTGGCAGAGATAGAGAAGTGAAATGATTATTAACAGACGAAGAGCAGCATTTTAATAACATTCGAGCTGTAATAATGAGGCTGACAAAAGCAAGGGAATTCAAAGCCAACACTGATCTGACGCTCCCTCCTTAACACATAGACTGTGCCTAATTTTGTGGAATGTGAGGTATTGTGAGAAAATTGCTCTCGTGCCGGAGACCCCCTCGGTGTGGTGCCCAGTGGGGTGGCAGCAGGATGAGGTACCTTTTGTTTTTAGGACTTTATTATTTTATGCTGGAGTGTTTTGAGTAAATACACAGCTGTGTCTTCATCTTTTTTTTTTTTTTTCCTCAAGCTTTACCATTACCATTAATAATAGTGGAAACATCTCTTTTTTTCTCTCGTAAAAACACGGAAATAGGACATTTCCCATGAAGCAGCAAGAGGTGAGCACAGTGTGGCAGGCAAGCATCTGTAAAGGGATTATGGATCACTCCAACACCAAAATCATTGGCCAGATATTGGGATGAGCCTTGTGACACCCGGATCATGGAATGATTTGGGTTGGAAGGGACCTTAAAGCTCATCATTCAGTGTCCAAGGTCACTCCAAGCCCTGTTCAACCTGTCCTTGAACCCTTCCAGGGATGGAGCAGCCACAGCTTCTCTGGGCAACCTGTGCCAGGGTCTCCCCACCCTCACAGGGAAGGATTTCTTCCCATTATTTAACCTAAATTCCCCCTCTTTCAGTTTGAACCCAAATCATTGCTGTTTTCCTGGAAATCATGGTGCTGGAATAAAGAGGGGTTATGGTGAGCATGAGGCTTGTCCACAGCTGTCCACACCCCCTTCCAGTTTGGGAATGAATTGTCTGGAAGCTACTCCAACTTCCTTGGCTCCTGGTGCCTTCACCCCTGGGTCTGCTCTCCAAGGGCCTGACAGCTGGGAAGGGCAGGTGGTGTCCTTCCTTCACACTAACAGGATATTTTTGTTGGATAGGTACACAGGTTTTCTTACAAAAAGAAGTTTATTTTCCAAAGACCATCCCTTCCCAGGAAAACAAATACGGTGTGATCAGCCAACTGCACTATTGCAATAAATCCCGTTTGTGCAGTGCTCTTCTGAGATAAATGCTTATTCTTTGGGAGATTAGGCTGCCTCTTACGCAACAGCAAACTGAAAACTCCGCTTTTACTGCACTGTAGCAAAACTGTGATGTTTGTAAGCAAATTTCCAAATGGGAAGGGGCACGTGGATGCTAGCTGTGAAGTGGAATGCAAGGAAAAGGGTTTATGACACTGAAACCTGGATTTATGTCCTTGTAAAGGTAAGAAAATTATACTTAGAAGGTGGCAAGCCTTGTCTCTGGTTTGTTAGAGGGAAGGAAGGGCTTCCCTGGCTCTGCCAGCGCAGTAAGGGACCCTCCCACCTCTTCCCTTCCCTGGCCTGGCTTAGGAAGGAGAGCTCTGGGATGGGAGAGGTGAGACCATGGGAGAGGTCAGACAGAGCTTCTCTGCTTTTGGGGTGTTTCCCTCACCTTAACAAAGGTGACTGAGGAGAGAAAGTCCAAGCTGACCCCCTTGGTGACCATGCAGCCAAGCCAAGGTGCAGCCAAGGGAGCCTGGGGCTGTCCCTTGGGGTGGGCACTGTCCCCGCCCACCCAGCGACCGCCCAGGGACCAGCTGCCCTTCCCTGAGCTGCTTCCTGAAAATCAAGAGCCCGACCTTCATGTCTTGGTCCTGCAGCTTCTAATTATGCCCTGCACAAGGCCTTAGATGTGAAGTCTGCTGCAGAAGCAGGACGGTGACGACGATGAAAGGGAGCAACATCAAAAGTGTCAGGAAGAGGGGAAGGCAACGCCATATCAGTGGTGAAGCCACATGCATATTCCAATTTGCTATGTGACTGTGGTACTAATTTGGAGGCGGAAAAAAATCCGATTACACGCGGAATGGCATCCACACAGTGCCTCAGGAATATGCAAGCGGAGAGTTTCCTAACGGGGGAGTCGCGTGCTTATTGAATCTGCTCTTAACAAGCAAATAAAGTATAATTAGGGCTCATTAGGAGTGGAGGGAGGGCTGCAGTCACCCTGGCAGGATTCACAGGGAGGAAATAAGGCCACAGCACTTACATTGGGTTGGGAATGAGGAGGGAAGGGTAAGCGCTGTCCTCACTCATCCCGATCCAAGAGGATGGACTGTGTGGTTTTTGCTCTGGTGTCACAACGTTTTAAAAACACAGAAATGATCTGAAGGAGGGAGGCAAAAAAAAAGGAAAGTTACAAAAATTCTATTAATAAAATTTAGGAGATTAATAAGTCTTAGTATTACATATAAAAATTGGCATTAAATATTTAAAAATTCTATTAATAAAATACTAGATTAATAAAGCCTAATATTAAATATAAAAAATTTATTGGGTGCAGCTCGTCAACTTTGTAGTGTGAAAACCATGGTGAGAGTTCTGCCAGTCCTTTCTTGTGACCGTGGCCATAGTTTGGAGGTGCAAGAACAGGACATTCAGAGTTGGGATGACTGACCAGGCACAGTCTGCTTGGGAATGAGCAGGAACACGGCCTGATCCATATGGGATCCTGGGAAGACCTGCCCTTTGCTCCCTGGAAAACAGCTAAAATACTCTTTGATATGATGCAGGTTGGCAACATAAGGGGAATAAGGCTGTTTCCTAACTTGGTAGTTTGGGGATCTGTGGAAATTTGTGTATCCTGATATTTTTTGAACTGAGCTGGCACATCCACAGTGTTAATAGGAATTAATTTTGCCCCTGGATAGCAAAGGTGTGGTTGGACTTTCCAGACTGGGGGAGATGGACCAACATCAGGGCTTGGGTCTGGCTTCTTGCAGTACAGGAGGGATATGGGATGCTGCAGAATTGGGAATTGGGCATGCTTTGGCTTAGACTGGAATAAAAGATGGGATTTAGATGTGAAAACATTTCAAATGGCAAAAATTAAATTTTGCAGAAATTATGTGGAAGAGGAGGTGTTATCTAAAATTATCCAAATCTTTCCAAGCATAGTTTCTTACTTAAATTTCTTATCCATATGGCTTTTTTTTGGATCAGTGTTCCTAATATCTTCTTCCAGTACAATGTAAACTCCCATCACTGATGATGCTTTCAGAGATTTTTTTGCCCAGAGTTAGAAAAATCAGTGCTTTTTACCTCTGCTCAGACAGTGTTTACAGCAAATGGTAAAACTGTGTTTAAATTAGGATAAAATATTAAAATTAATATTCATTGACTTTTATGTTTCATTATCATTAGAAATTAAGTTCATTCCTGGGTAAACAGTTTATAGCAAGTTATAAATATTTTCTGTTGACCTATTAACTGGTTTAATATATTATGAAGTTATTGACAGTTGCAGTAAAATTTATAAACAGCTATTAAACCTTTTAACATACTCGATGTGTCTAAGTCTCTATAACACAGAGAAATGATTTTTTAAAGATAATCTTCTCCTGATATTAAATTCCTCCAAGATTTTAATATATTGTCAAAGTTTATGGGTCATAAAATAAACCTAGAGCTTACAAAAAAATTTACACAAGGATATTATTTAAGAAAAAGGACACGGAAGTTTTAGTGCAGTAAGAATGATGATATAAGCCACTGAAACATATAAAAGTACATACCAAATACTATGTTAAAATAACATTAAATGTCTTGTATAAATCCACAAGTCAAGGTTTCAGGGTTTTTACAGTGCCTGACTCTCTTATTGTTGTGTCTAGATAATGACACCCTCTCGGTGCAGCACTTAGAAAAGCTCATTTTTGATAGATGTAAAAGCATGAAATAACGATAGACCAAGAAATCCTAATTTGGAATTCCCTGATAATGTAAGGTTAGGGCCCATACTTCGTGGGCCTGATTCCACAATGTATTACTCCATCCTGAGCCCAATGTAAATCATTGAAAATCAATAAAAATGGGTCAGCTGGCTGGTGTAAATTGGGCTGCCGTCATTACAGGCCATGGATGGATGCCAGTTTACACCAGCTGAGAAATTGGCCAGGTGCAGTTATATCTGTGTAAAGCTGTCAGAACTCAGTGATTCATCAGCAACTGCACATTTACTGCACATTTCTCCGTTTCCTTTCCATATATATCCGTATTTAAAAGTTGGGTGGTTCGACACTGCCCTTGAAAGAAGAGTGATGTCTCCTAACCTGATCCACAGGCAATAGGAGCAGCTCGTTTCTCTCATTAGCAGGCACTGCGGGCTGGATGGAGAAGTGTCTGAGCTCCTGTGCTGCTCCTGCTGCAGGATCCTCCAGGTCCAGCTGGAGGGATGACATCCAAGCTAGGGCTGCACCAGGAGGGTGCCTTTCCCCTGTGTGTGTCTGTCACCTGTGCCTGGAAGCAGCAACGGGATAAAACTGCATCCAGAGAGCCAGAGGAGCAGCGTGGACACCTCAGGAAGTAGAACATAAAACACTGACACAGGCTGCCTAGAGAGGCGGGAGATGCTCCATCCTGGAAGTGTCCAAGGCCAGGTTGGACAGGCCTCGGAGCAACCTGGTCTAGTGGAAGGTGTCCCTGCCCATGTCAAGGGTTGGGTTTAGATGATCTTTGAGGTCCTTCCAACGCAACCCAGTCAATAATTCCACATCCTCACAGCACG
This sequence comes from Corvus cornix cornix, assembly GCF_000738735.6. NCBI lineage: Eukaryota > Metazoa > Chordata > Aves > Passeriformes > Corvidae > Corvus > Corvus cornix. The sequence goes on along the minus strand of NC_046336.1, from coordinate 1,798,572 downwards.
TGTGCTTTGTACCTCATGTATCTACCAAGGTTAAGCTGAGGAGACCCTGCTGCCAGCCCTGGCTCTGCTGCCTGGTCTGAGGTGAGGGACAGCCCACGGCTCACCTTTCCAGCAGGCTTCTTCTCCTACCATTTTTTGAAGCTAATGAGGTTCTCCATAATTGTAGGCCCACAAATGAAGAGCTCCTGAAGATGGAGAAGAAAAGGGGGGGGGGATCACTTCAGTGTCCACTTGCCTCTCTCAGAGGAAATATCCCAAGAAATGAGGAATAGTGGAGAAGTGTGATAGTCACAGGTAAAACCAAGAGCATGGCCATGATGAAAGAGCTCAGAGGAGACACTCTGCTTCTCTCTTGATGTCAGCTCATCCATGTACTCTGGGTGTCCCCCCTTGAGTGAGAGTGACCCAGATCCCTCAGTGAGCAGAGCGCACGCTCCAGTTTAACTGAGGTCCTGCAGGACCATCACCTACCAATAAAAGCAGCAAAACCCACAGGATATTTTTGGTGTTATGAATTCTATGCAAGCTGGGGCTTTGCCTGGTGGGCTTTCCACCCCACAGATGGGCTCCTCATGGGTCCTCTCCTGGAGAGCCAGAGCCACCCAGGTGCCAGGATCTTGGTGGGGCTGGAATCAGAGCTGGCTTGCCTTGTGCAAGCATGGATTATAACTGACGTGACTTTGTGGTTTCCTATCTCAGCTTTGAAATCTAGTAAACTCACAAAAGCTACTGTAGAGTTCAGAACAAACACAGGGGGTATGTTTAGTTATTTGTTTTTGTAGTAAAATAAAATATTTATTATACACAGACACCTACTGTGAACAGAGGGTAAGGCCACTGTGTTTTATCTCTAGGGTGTCATGTTTGACTTCCATTAGGGATGTATTATAGACCTGTGGGTTTTCATGAATTCAGAAAGTCCACTTTGAACACTGATTTCAAAGCCTACAGGGGGTGTGAGGAATGTAAGAACACTGCTTCGTAGCAAGGAACCTGTTGCATCTAACAAACACCTTGCGTTTGATAAGTCAGAGTTGAGGCAGGCTATAAAGAAGCTCTTATTTTTAATTTTTTTTCTTCCTTAGCATGATTTTAAAGGAAGATTTCCTATTGTTTGCTTTGTAACTTCAGCCCATCTGAAAGCTCAAGGTGAAGACAGTGAATGAGCTCCTGAAAAATGCACCATTACATCAGCATACTTTTCCCATTTTTCCCTAATTCCCTCCCAATGAATCATACAGGAGGAGAAAATGACCTCAGCGATCAGGTGGATACCGATCCATCTCCGTAAGTGCCTCTCACATTAATGGTGCTGTCCAAAACTCTAAGTGCCACTTGTGGGTGATGTGTGGAGGGGCTGTGGGTGGAGTGTGGTGCTGGGGGAGCCAGGTCTGCCAGCCCCATGCCCCCCACATCACCCTGGGATGGATGGTGAGGGTTGGCCATGAGGAACAGCTCATGGAGCTCAGGGATGTGCTCCCCACAGCTCCTGAGCAGCCTTTGGGCTCAGCAGCTCATGGCAAGTGGGAGCATTCCCACATTCTCACAGCACAGGAGGTGATGTGGGGCCACCATCTCCATTGAGGGGTTGGAGGCAGCAATGGGAAGGTGGAGAGGCTGTCAAGGAATCTGCTGTGAAAGCATGAAACCTTCATGTTGGGGAAGATGAAACAGGAAAGCCTTGGAAATATGATTGCCTGACAAAAGATTTTGGGAATATGAAAACTACAGGCAACATCGAAATGAAAGCCACTTTTGAAATACCAGGTCTTAGTTACTGAACAACTAGAAAATAATGGTATGGCCACTGAAGTAATCCTCTTTTGATTGAACAATACCCTCTGCTAGCAGGCAGGTCCAAGGGTCAGAGCAGACCCTACTAGCTCAGCAGAAGGGGTCCAAAGAGTAGTTTTTAGAAGTTAAGATGTAACACTCTATGGTAATATAAGAACTCTTATAGGCTGTATGTAAATGCTATAGGATTTGTATCTTGTATTAGATTGGTTAGTGACAATTAGAATATTCAGTACAGAAGATGATTTATTGTATTGTAACTAGGACTTCAGACACTTCTACTTCAATTCTCATTCTCTCTTCACTTCTACTTCGATTCTCATACTTCTCTCTTCCACTTCTACTCTTGCTCTTACACCCTCTCTCTCTCTCACCCGTTCACTCTCTTGCTCTCTTGGGCCTGCTCAGAGCTGAGTCTAGCAGCTCTGAGCAGTGCCCCAATACCCACGCCCTTTACAATAAACCGGCTGTGTCCCCGAGACCTGCCTATAGAGATCTCTCGTCTCCATCCGTTACCGTCTACGTCCGGCCGTCCCGACTGGACCCCAGAAACCCCCGAAACCTACACCTTCAGATGGGATTTTTCTTCTCCCTTCTGTCCCTGTTCCTGTCTGTGACTGGACAGCCAGGGAGGGATGTGTCCCCTTCTCTTCAGACCTGTGTAGCTCACCTTAAACAACACAACACAGCTGACAACACGTGAAATGAAAACCCCTGAAGGACAGACATCCGTGCCTCGCTCTGCACGTGGAGCCACCCAAGGCATTTGTGTTTTGTCACAGCCACCAAATTAAAAAAACCCCAAAAATGCTGAGGCTTTGTGAAATAAATGCAGGAATCAAAATCAAAGCTCTTTTGATTTAGCTCCTCCAGAAGAGGAGTATTGGTAAGTTTTGAACATTCATTCATTCCCTCGTTCTTCACTGTGTTTACTGCTGGCTGCGGAGGGAATGCACGTGGATTTGTTTCCATAATGATTTCATGGAGAGGTCAAACCCCACTGAATCCAGATAAGTGCAGGAGCCAGCAGGGTCCTTCCAAGCATCGAAAAAGACTTGGCACTGCTGACTTTTTCACTGTGGGAAGGTCAGTGCAAGACATCACAGTGCCTATTAGGCTGAGCAAAACTGGGGCTGGAAAATGTGTGGTAAGAGAAAGTAAGTCTAGAAATACTCTTGCTAAGGCTAAATCCTGCTACTAACAAGACTGTTCCTAATTATACCTTCAGTTCTGCTCTACTGATGCTATTTTGACACAGGATAACATGTTCATAAGACCTTAATTCTCATTTTTCAGTCGATAAGAGTGTTTACGGGCTAAGTCTTGCCCAGCACCATGTTAAAAATACCTTTAAAGCCAGACAGTTGGGATAGAACAGCAACAGCTGTTTGGTACAGTAACCAATGGACAAAATTATTTACTTGGATCCAAATAAAATTTCAATGGGAATGAGAAAGCAGTTGAGCTGGGCAGCCTGGAAGTATTGCCTTTGTCTTGTTTTGTTCTGTTGTGCTTTTCCTGGGGATTTTACATCAAGGATGCTGCCATTGCACTCAGTAGTAAAATTCCTGTTGGCACTGTGGAAGCCAAAGTTTCACCTCATTCTGGCAAACTGCATCACACAGAGTTTTTGGTAGGGTGAGCTCACCCTTGGAAAACACTCTGGGTCCTGCTGCTCATAACTGGGATTTTCACCCTCCATCCAAGGTTGTTCAGGGAGCACAGGGCTCTTCCCAGGTCCCCCCCGCAGCACTAATGCCTGGTGAGGGAGGTGAGCAGCAATAGTCATGGACAGTAAGTCCCGACTTGGTTCTGTGCTTCCCGTTCCACTTGAATTCAACCATTAAATCTGAACTTCCAGTTCAAATTAAATATGTCATGACCAATGTCAGATATATGGACAACTTCAGAGTGGAATAACCCAAGGCAATCTGCTCTGATCGTATCATGCCTTAAGTCTCGGACTAAATCCAGGGGGAATTTAATAAAATAGCTCAGTCAAGCATTGATCTTTCCTGATGGTTTTTTTCTTCCTTTCTAATGGTCTTCTTACACACATTGCCCTCACTTCCCTCTTGGAAAACAACACAGTATCATAGAGGAATAATCCAAAGTATTTCAGCACTGCAGCTATTGTACCTTTGCTATTGACCTCCTTTCCAATCTCTCATTTGATGACAGTGGTGTAGGATGACAGAATTAAATGATTTTGTTTCTCTCCCTCTCTGCCCATGTTACATTTGGTACATAAAGTGAATGAAGTATTGTAAAATGGGATGATAGTACTGCAGGAAAAGCTGTGTGGTGTTGCACTGTTCTCCAGAGCTATTGTAAGCAGAGCCTGAACATCCTTTCAGAGCATATGGTACAGCTCTGTTTGTCCATCCCTGGCACTGTGGTGGAAAACCAAGCCCAGCACATCCTGAAAATCCAAGTGGGTGAGGTGTCCTGCTGGAGATGAAGGACTGGTGGTGCATCACAGGTTTGCAAGCAGGGGACAAGGGAGCAGCCTTGGGATGCAAGTCCTGTGGATGCTCAGAGAATGGGACATTAGCATGGAATGGACTCCTAAAAATACTATGATTTATGCCCCTTTTAGGATATAACACTATATTTAGGTGGATGATATAAGTGCATGTAGTTCATAAGTTCATGTAGTGATAGGACAAGGGGAATGGCCTTGAGCTGAAGGAGGGGGGGTTTTGATCAGAGATTAGGAAGAAATTTTCTCTGTGAGGGAGGTGAGGCCCTGGCACAGGGTGCCCAGAGAAGCTGTGGCTGCCCCTGGATCCCTGGCAGTGCCCAAGGCCAGGCTGGTCACTGGGGCTTGGAGCAGCCTGGGACAGTGGGAGGTGTCCCTGCCATGGCAGGAGGTGGGATGGGATGGGATGGTCGTTATTCATTCCATGATTCTATATCATAGTATCTGGTAGAATATGAGTTATACCAGTCTTACAAAATATTCATATTAATTGTACTCATCAACTTCTAATATTTAATACAGAATCTGATAATCAACATTTTTAGATGGAGCAAAAATTGCAGTTAAGTCTAGTGTGAAAATTCCTGGGGAGTGTTGTCATTGCTGCTGTAGTGCATGAGTTGCTCTCCTTCCTCACTTCTCTCCCCATTATTTTGCTTTGAAAAAAGTTTTAGTGCAATGCTAAAGGAGAGCATCACAGTGTTGTTACCTCTGGCCTACTCAGGTGTTCCCAGGGAGAAGCAGAAGGACAGAACTGGGGTTGGGACCAGGGGACAGTTTGCTGACAGTGAAGGTCTTTACCGGAAACCCACTGCAGAAACAGTGGCAAAAACCTGTCCCAGGGCATTGATGGCAGAGCTTAACATTCCCATAACATCCAGAAAAGAGAGCGCTGCACTGTACGACTTTGCTTTAAAAATGAATCCTTGGGTAAGATCCCTGTCCGATTTGAAACCCTTCCAGGATTTGGAAGGGTTTCAAATAAAATTAAAAGAAAAACAAAGCTCAGGCTCCTGAGACTGCTCCACTACATACTGATGAGTGAGTGCGAGGGTATGTTTTGTCTCTAAAGAAAATAGCAGAGCCTATAGCAGTCGAGATAGTTAATAAGCATGAACATAATTTTGAATCGCCCTAGCTCTGGTTTGCCATGACCTCTGCAACTCAGCTCTGAATAAAAAGGTAAAAAAATATTCCCTTAATGCCAGATACACACCAGAAAAGATACTTAAACTCAGCAGATTTGAAAATCACAGGCATGTCTTGTTTGTCATGATGATGCTGATTGACTTTTTCATTTTATTTTATTCATTATAAAATAGAACTTTTTTTCAGGAATCTAGGAAAATACTCGTTCTCTCCAAAAGATGCAATGCATGCACTCATCAGGAAACACGGGCAGACATAATATAAGAAGTCTTCTATTCAGTGTTTGAAAGCTTTGCCTTGTTTCATTTCCCTCTAAATTTTATCTCTTGCACATGTCTTCCCTTGCTGGGAAGTGGTTAATGCACAATCTGATTTTGTATTTTCACAAAGACAAAATGTTCCTGCTCTCAGAGCTCTCCTCACCACCTGATCAGGCTGCACAGGCTTCCCTTTGTCCTGCCCATGCCATCTGGGGAGTTCAGAGGAGTTAGGAAGAGGAAGGGAAGGATCATTTTGGAGTATGGATGGTTTGTGTCCCCCTGGCCATGCCCTGTTCCACCTCAGCCGCCATCCTACTCACCCATGTGTTTTCTTTCCTGCTCACTCATCCTACTGAGGGGGCTGTGGACTCCAAACAGCCCAGCAGAGACTCCTCTTCTGCCTGTACTGACCCATTCTGTCTGTCACTCTGCTTTATTTTCACAACAGTAGATTAATTTAAAATTTCAAACCCTGAAGTTTAATTGAAGTTAGGCATTTTACTGTCTCTTCTCTCCAAATACTGACCTTAAATCTTAGAATCACAGAATTATTTTGGTTGGAAAAACCTGTAAGGTCATTGAGTCCAACTCTTCCCCAGCACTGCCAAAGCCACCACTGCCCCATGTCCCCAAGTGCCACATCTACATGGCTTTTAAGCCCCTCCGGGGATGGGGACTCCACTCTGGGAAGCTGTGCCAGGGCTGGACAACCCTTCCCATGAAAGAAATTTTCCCCAAATCCAATCTAAAACCTCTCCTGCTGTAACTTGAGACCATTTTCTCTTATCCTATTGCTCCTCAGGTCCACCTCCAAAACATGTGGGATGATCTGCCAGGGACCTGTCAACCAACACATGCTGTGGATCAGAGCTCTCTGTGGTCCACAGGCTCCTGGATGAGGTTCCATCAGTCCCTGTTCCAGCAAAGTCCCTCCCAAGCAGCCAAGGCCAATTGCACCACGGAGGAATGGAGACACCCACGCTCCTTGTGTTAACTCTGAACCTTCTCAGCAAAATGGGGAATATTCTGGCAGCGGTTCAATGTGCACCCACATGCACATGTGAGTGTGACAGTGAAATGTTTCACCCTTATTGTGTGTGTGTGAAATGCTGGGGGAGTTTGAAAACCCTCCAGAAGGATCGGTTCAACCAAGAGCCCTTTCTGTGCTTGCACGTGTCCTGCACTGGTAATAGCAGCAGAGCCAGGGTGTTTAGCAGCTACTTCAGAAGGACTGAGAATTACCTATAGAGAAATGGGAGGAACTTTCTGCTTTCTGTGTTAAAAAGCACCATAAACTCTCAAAGACATCAGTTTGTGTTAGTGGGGGATGTGGTTCAGCTGCAGGTGAACCAAGAGAAGGAAAGGACAGACATTGTCTAACACGTTGAGAAAAGGGTCCTGTTGCTGAGGACAGCAGTAAAAGGAGCAAAAACACACAAGTGTCGAGGAGATTTTGTCCTTTTTGAGTGCTTGGACTTAATGGATTTTTCTGGCTGAGCTGTGTAGAACAAAAACCAGTACAGCACTTCCCGTCTCTGCTCCCCGCACTTCTCAGGGGCTGCTCGTGTCGTAAATCATTCACAACTTCACTGAGGTGATTCTTACACAGTCAATCTATGTCTTTAACACAAAATCAAGGAGGGGGGGAGAAATTAAAACATGCCTATCCCATTTTCCTGAGCCAGCATTTCTATCTCAGTAAGCATATTGTGGTGTCCAAGCCCATGTGAGAGCCAGTCAGAAATGCCAGCAGTATATTTAATTTCAGTGCACGTGCCAGAAAGTCCAAGGTTTCTTGTTGCATCCCCAATATCCCACTTGGTTGAGGTTTTGTCCACCAACTTCCTTCCTCTTCCTTTCTGTTTTGTTTCATCCTTGTTCATCTTCTCCTGCCCTGTGCCTGGATGGTGGCTCTGGGCTGCTCTCCCAGCTTCCCATGGGCACTTCAAAAGCCTTTCCATAGGTAAATTGGTCTTCAAAGCAGCACTTGCTAAGGCATTTTTGCTGCTCTTACTCCCCTGCAGCATGGCAAAAACGTGCACAATGCCGTGTTTGCTCCAAGTCCTCCTCAAAATTCCCTGGTGAGCTGTGCTGGGTGTACTGGGAGCAGTGGTTCTCTCGCAGCAAATAGTTTCTTGCCTTCCAAAGATGCCTCTGGTTATTTTGTTCACGTGTATTTTTATACGTACATAACACACACACACACACACACATTTGCATTGTTTAAAATTCTCCCTCCTTTCCAAATCTTGTTTTCATCAAATCACAGAACAATTAAGGTTGTAAGAGTTTGATTGGAAACCACCTTGTCAACTAGATCAGAGCCCTGTGTCACATCCAGTTGCTCCTTGAACACCTCCAGGGATGGGGACTCCACCACCTCTGCCCTGGGCAGCCCCTGCCAAGGCCTGAGCACTCTTTCCATGGGGAAATTCCTGCTGCTGTCCACCCTGAGCCTCCCCTGGCCCAGCCTGAGGCCGTTCCCTCTCCTCCTGTCCCTGTTCCCTGCCAGCAGAGCCCGACCCCCCCGGCTGCCCCCTCCTGTCAGGGACTTGTGCAGAGCCACAAGGTCCCCCCTGAGCCTCCTTTGCTCCAGCCTGAGCCCCCCAGTAACTCAGTCACTCATGTTTCTTCCTCCAACAAAGAGCTAAAAAATCCACTAAATTTAGGACCTCTTGTGCCTCATTTCACATGTGCCATCAGCTGAATGCAGCTGAAACAAGTCCTAACATTGACTTCCACAATCTTGGATCAAGTGCACTGCCAGTGCTCCCTGTGATTAGATGGAACACTGGATGATGGGGTGTCCTGTTGGCAAACTGCTTTTCAAATATCATTTAAGCAGATTTCAATAGATGTTATTCAGTCTGAAGTGTAAAAGTACCATATGTACCAGCAGTAGTGAATTATTTGAGGAAATAGATTAAGAATGGCAAGTGGGACATATGTTAATGAGAAATGAAGGAGAAGGGTTTTTTCTTTTTGGAAAATCTTCCAAAAAAGAGCTGAGCAAGAGCTTGCCAGGTTTGGCATTTCAAGACAAAGCTGATTTGAGCTGAGTTCAGAAAAAGGTCTCAGTGTCAAATGTTTTCAACCTTTTTGCATTAAATGAACTGAAATTCAGCCAAACCAGATTCCTCAGATTTGGGAAAAAAAGATTCCCTCCCAAGCTCAGGAGAAGCAGGCCAAGTTTCATCCTGACAGGAACATTTTTGCCAAAGCTATAAAAGCTGAAGTGAAAGTAATGATGCTTTATCTGGCATTTATAAGGCACTTTCATCCCAAAAGTTCCTAAAGCACATTACATGTAGCAGGCTGGATTCCCCAGTCCTGAGTCAGACATTGTTCATGCACATTCTCATTAAAATATAGGGAATTTGAGGGGGCAGGCCTGAAGACCCCATGCAGGAGCACACATGGATCCCTTTCCCTGTCCCCTGGTGGGAATTCAATGGCCTAGAGTGGGACCTTGGCTTTGCTGGAGATTCAGACAAGCAAAACCCAGCTGGAGAGAGGTGCTGCCCATCAGCAAACCAGTTGTGGTCCAAAACTGGATTGAGTGGCTCAGCTGCACTTTCTCTGTCACAGGGCCATGGATTTTTACCTGAACTCAATGCTTTAAACTTTCACTCCTCCATGACTTTGTTCCAAGATTTCTCTTGGCTTTAAAATAATTCTGTTTTCCACATCACTGCCTCCCTTAATTCTATGTATATATATATATTCCCATAGATGGAAATTATATATTATTATAATTATATATATATAATTTATATTATATTATATATATATTCCATTATATATGGACTTTCATGTTTTCTTCGTTTTGTTTTTGCCCAGATTTTCTCTGTTTGGGGCAGGCAGGTTTATTTTACCTATATTTAATTGTTAGGTTTTTACTCTTCATTGTTTTCAGTTTTTTTTTTTTTTCCCTCTTGGTAATCTTGCAGAGTTCTCAGTACAAAAATGAAAAAAAAAAAGATTAAGAAGTGTTTTTTTCCTCCTCTTTTCTCCTGGATTTGCTTATAATTTGCATATTTGACTCAATAAACAATTTTTGCCAGATTCTATGAATAGAAGAAAGGAACATTTTAAAGGTGACTGTGAATCCTCAACTGCTGTGGAAACTGGGTGGGAGATGGGCACAGCATCCGTGGTGCCTGATCTTATCCCTGTCCTCCTGCTTTGGGTTCACTCCTTACTGTTGACTAAGGGTAGAACAGGGCAAACTGATTCCCTGTATCCCCATTAAACTGGGAATATCCACTTAAGTAATAAGATTTTAATTACCCAAGTCAGAATTTCATATTAAACTCTAATCTGATACATTACCAGCCTAAATTAATGTCAAAAGGTGTCCGTATAGAGACTTGCATTCATTTAATGGTGGTTAGTTTGGGGCCTAAACAAATTATTTGCAAAAAACTCTCCAGCCCGCTGTAGAAATGGCATTTCCAATGCTAATGGACTTTTGATTTCCAATTAGTTCTCGCCTCACTTTGATCAGGAGCCGATTTACTGCGAGCGTTGGAACAAAATGGTGTTGGGAAGACGTATCCTTGGATCACTTTTGCAGTGTGCTGACAGGAATGTGTGTGTAAAGAGTCATTTAATAGCCTCGTAACTGGGGTGGGACACAGGGATCAGATGCTTGGCTTTGTGCCTTCCTTCTGGCCTCGAGAAAACTCTTGAAGAAGCACAAAATGAGCTTTTTGTCCAACCCCAAATGCGCAAACACTCCAACACTCTTCTCTTCTTGGAGCTGTTGTCTTCAAAATTCCACCCTAGGAATTCTTAGGATTAAAACACTGATTCACACAGAATCACAGAGTATCCTGAGCTGGAAGGGACCCACAAGGATTGAGTCCAGCCCCTGGCCCTGCACAGATACCCCAACAATCCCACCCTGGGCATCCCTGGCAGCGCTGTCCAAACGCTCCTGGAGCTCTGGCAGCCTCGGGGCCGTGCCCATTCCCTGGGGAGCCTGGGCAGTGCCCAGCACCCTCTGGGGGAAGAGCCTTTCCCTGATATCCAACCTAAACCCCCCCTGGCACAGCTCCCTGGGTCCTGTCCCTGTCACAAAGAGCAGAGGTCAGAGCTGCCTCTGCTTCCCCTCATGAGGCAGTTTCCCCTCATTTTTTATTTTTATTAATTGTTCCTTCTTTGTCTTTGTTGGACTCCTCAGCCATTCTACAGAAGCCAAATCCAGCACTTTAAATGGTATTTTATTAACTAAAATGAACCTTTCCCCAGTTTTAAACCCCAGAAGCCTCTTAACACCTTGTAACCACAGGTCCACACAGAATTAACTACAAAATCCCCAGAAAGGGTTAATCCTTGCTGGTAGTTTGGCCATATTAGAACAATTACAGTGATTCATTGTCTATGTCTAATGGCATAATCTGATTGTAAAGACAGCAGAGTGGGCGTTGGAAAATATACAGCAGCCCACTCTAGTCAGTGTGAGGCATAACAGGAAATGATTGTGGGTGTTAACCATGTCACAAATGCTTGGATTAAATGCTGACTCCACACCGAAAAGCCAAATAAAGATACGGGAAAGGGCCTGTATATGTTTCAATAACAATCAGGAAAGTATCTAATGTTGGGTTTAGCAACAGAAAGGAAAAGTTGGAGTGAAAAACCAAGCACAGGTGATTCCACTTAAAGCTGTATTTACTATCTTCCTAATGTGTGAGCCAATGAGGAAAACTGCTCGGAGTAACTCCGGTCAGAAAGAAGGTATTTTATATTGAAATAAATAGGAAATATAACTCCTGATTATGATATTGTCATTAAGGTACTTATTTTCAATTAAGAATTTTTATTAGCTCTCATCAAGTTGAGTAATGAAAGTGCTGTAAAATATACTTCCTTTCCCACCCAGTCTGCTCCCTCCTGGCCCTTCAGGAAAGGATGGAAGAAAGGAAGGGAAGGGAAGGGAAGGGAAGGAAGGAAGGGAAGAAGGGAAGGAAGAAGGGAAGGAAGGGAAGAAGGAAGGAAGGGAAGGGAAGGGAAGAAGGGAAGGGAAGGGAAGGGGAGGGAAGGGAAGAAGGGAAGGGAAGAAGGAAGGAAGAAGGAAAGAAAGAAAGGAAAGGAAAGGAAAGGAAAGGAAAGGAAAAAGAAAGGAAAAAGAAAGGAAAAAGAAAGGAAAAGAAAGGGATAAAAAAGACCAGGAGAAGAGAGAGAATGATGAAAAAAATAACAATTTCTCAGTGTTCTGAGCCTGTTTCCCTTCCACCCATCCATGGTCAGGTTTCAGCCCTGGCCTGTGGTGCCAGCTCCTGGGCAAGCCCCTGATGGGCACTTTGTTCCTTCTGCTTCCCTTTTCCCAGGGGGAGGGCTGGCCCCTGGGCCCACATTTTGCTGATGTCCCCATGGCCAGGCTGCCTCCCAAACTCTCTCCAGGGGCAGCCATCCCACTCCCCAAGGAGAAAAGGGTCTGGGTTTGGATTGACCATTCCAATAATTTATTAAAATGGGCACATTCATTAACTTTTTAAATAATTTTTTTAATAGTTCTGGCCTCTTGGAGGAGCTAATGCAAAGCAAACACTTTTTTTTTGTTTATTTGTTTTTTAGGTAAAGGCTTTAAAATCACAATAAAGCCATTTCAATTGTAAATGTATTTGCAGCTGCATTTTATCAAATAATCTTACCCAAAATTCTGGTTTATGAAGTTACGATGATTTAAATTGTTCTTCCTCTCTCTTTCTCTCTCTCGCCTTTTTCACACAAATTCTCTGGGGATCTAAAAATAAGCCTCAAGCTATACAAGTCAGTGCTCCAGGTTTATCCCAGAGACTAAGCAGTATTTCACCAAATGCCTTTATTATTTTCTGGGGTTCCTCTGCATTGTGTGAAACCTCCAAGGTTATTTGAGATCAGACGTGGAAGGAAAGTGGACACATTTGAAGCATGAGTTGGGAGGAGGAGTTTTTCAGAAGCTGTGTTGGATAAATTAAAAATGTGAATTTATCTTTTCCTGGTGCTTGGCTCACGCTTTCAGAGTCTTTTGTTTACTCCTTATTAATCTAAAAAATATCTGCAATCAGCTGGTAAAAGTGAAGGTAACCAGAGATACCTGAAATTCTGTGTCTTGCCTCTTGAAAAAACATCTTTAGCATCAAATCCATGAGCTTTGATATCTCATAGGTGAGGGTTGATTCTATAGCATTAAATTTAATGGAAGGGAAATAACTTATTTCAGCTGGGGGAGAGTTGAGACCATAAAGAGTAGGCTTGGTTTAACTACCACTTTGTAAGATAACAGCATTTTTAGATGATTTTATTTTCCCTGATGAAATTTGAATATCCACTCCTTGGGTAAATGTTTAGGTAGTGCAATGTAAATGGTTTGTAGTGCTGAGGTAAGGAGAGGGAGATCGAGAGGTGATGGAGGCCCAAATGTTCTTTGTAGAGCTCTGTATCCTTAAAATGGTATTTCCCCACTGTCCAAATACACATTCCTCTGCAGGTTGACTTCATTCCTTACAAACACAGAATCCTGGAATGCTTTGGGTTGGAAGGGACCTGAAAGATCATCCATTTCCAAATCCCTGCCATGGGACACCTTCCACTGTCCCAGGCTGCTCCAGCCTGGCCTTGGGCACTGCCAGGGATCCAGGGGCAGCCCCAGCTACTCTGGGCACCCTGTGCCAGGGCCTGCCCACCCTCCCAGGGAACAATTCCTGCCCAATGTCCCATCTAACCCGACATTCTTTTGCTTTAAAACCATTCCCCCTTGTCCTGTCACTAAACCAGGAATATCCACGTGCAAAACAGAGCAGGGCTGAGGATGTCGGGGTAAGACCCAGCATCAGCTCACAGAGGCACAAACCCAGAGCCTGCCCAGCTTCTGAAACCACGACTGCAGTTTTCCAGGGTGATTTGTGGCCGTGGGATGGTCCCCAGGAGGAGTGTGGGGACACAGGGCACGGGTGCTGTCCTGTCCCCACCCCCAGGACTCAAAGCAGCCCCTCAAACACTTCCTTGAAGAACTAAAACTCTTTTATTGCAGGAAGAATAAAGCAGGATTTCACAGTCACTTGTCTTTGCAGTAACCAGGTTCTCACTTCCCCCAGCACTCCCTGGGGGCCACGGCTACTTCAGGTGCACTCCTCTGTTTATGGCCCTGCAGCAGGATCAGTTTTCCCTAAATCCCCTAATTCCGGCTGCTGGGGTGGGTTTGCCCGGAGAAGGGTGACTGAGGATGGCCCTGTGATTAGGTTAATTAGCTCCTTTGTGTTTTCCCCCTCTTTATGCCTCCTGTTGAAGCCCCAGGAGCAGGTTGGACATGTAGGGCTGGTGTCCATCCCTGCTGAAAGGGGTTTCTTCCTTGCTCTGCTTCCCATTCCCAAACAAGGGATGACACAGGTGGTACCTGCTGCTTTTGTGTGCTTTGGTTCCTAAAATTCTCTTTGGAATCATGGACTAGAGCACAAGTCTGATGAGGAGAGGCTGAGGGAGCTGGGAAAGGGGGTCAGGCTGGAGCAAAGGAGGCTCAGGGGGACCTTGTGGCTCTGCACAAGTCCCTGACAGGAGGGGCAGCCGGGGGGGTCGGGCTGTGCTGGCAGGGAACAGGGACAGGAGGAGAGGGAACGGCTCTCAGGCTGGGCCAGGGCAGGCTCAGGGTGGATATTGGGGAAATTTTCTTGACTGAAAAAGGTTTGTCCAGCCCTGGCACAGCTGCCCAGGGCAGGAGTGGAGTCCCCATCCCTGGAGGGATTTAAAAGCCATGTGGATGTGGCACCTGGGGACGTGGGCAGTGGTGGCATTTGTGGGGAACAGTTGAATTTGATGATCTGAGAAGGTCTCTTCCAACCTAAACAATTCATCCTGGGGCTCTGAAGCAGAATTCAGGTTTATTGCCAGCACTGAACCTGTGGCCTCAGTCCACCATAGCTCTGCCATGAGGAATAATTCTCTCTCCCATACCTGTGAATCACCTGAGGAAAAAAAATCACAGAAACTGCCTTCACAACTCCCAGAAACATTTTAACATTGAAAACCAGTCGTGCAAATTTTGCTTGTCCTGCATGGCTCTGTTTATAACACTGTAAGATACTTTCACTTTCTTAAATCCTCCAAATTCCAGCAAGTAGCACTAAAAATGGGGCGTGCATGAGGTCCACCCCTTAATTGTTGCTCACACAATGGAATGAGGCTGTGTTTTGTAAATGAGCGTGCACAGCCCTTACGTGATTTACTTTATACCTACAGTAAATTTTCCTGCAGGGGGTTTTATGGTGCCTGGTTGAATCGTGAATGTTCAGTCAAACCTTCCTCCAGCCGAGGCAAATAGAAGCCAGATCTGCAGAGAGAAAGTAACAAGGAGTTTTTGTTGATCTGTATTCCTGCCAGGAGTAAGAGAACAGTAATTCTACCCTAATGAAAATTAAATTTACTACCTTTTGTTTGTAGCTGTATCTTAAAAAACCCCAAACGCGCACACCCTTGTTAATCACCACGAACAGCTCTCTTCAACCAGCAGAATGACAAAAGAGCACTAAAATGCTCTGGCTGGATTCCAGGTGTTTGGTTTTTTTTTTCCTGGACTTTCCAAAGAAAATTCACACAACATGCTTTTTCCCCATGTTTTTCCATGATTCATAAACCCACTTTTATCCAGTCCATGAAAGGACCTCTCTCCATTATGTAGACCAGAGCTGACACATTTATGTGCAAAATTGCTGGAGCATTTACACCACTATTCATCAAGGCAGTGCCTGTGCTCCAGGAATATTCCAATCACCTGGCACAATCAGTTTCACACACGTGCACGAATTCTTGGAAGACGGTGTTGTTGTAACACGTAACAAAACATAACAACCACCATGCTACAGGCTCAGGGAGCCAGAAAGCTGCCTTTGCTTTCTTAGTCGTGCACAGGAATTCAAATGAACCCGTGGCATTTTATTATTGATGTAATATTGAATAATAAGGGATCTGTGGAAAACGGAGAGTATCAATTGGTTCAGGAAATTGCTAATAAATACACTTTTTATTCCCAAAATGACCAGCTGAAATCCAGCCTGTGCTGCTGGAAGTTGCACTTAGCTGACTGGTTGTATGTGGCCTGTGAAAGAGGAATATTAATTTTTCTCTCTTTGGTATCAAATATTTAATCACCATCCCCTCTTGAAAGTTGCCCAGAGAAGTGTCCAAGGCCAGGGTGGACAGGGCTTGGAACATCCTGGGGTAATGAGAGGTGTCCCTGCCCATCACAGGAACTGGATGAGGTTTAAGGTCCCTTCCCACCCAAACCATCCTGGGATTCTGTGATTCCATGGCAAGGAGCTGCACATCCAGCTCATCAGGTGATTGTAAAGAAAAGGATTTATTCTGCAGCCTTGGGGTGGTCAGCACCTCACTGGCAGGTGATACCATACCCCAGGGGATATATCTTGCCCATCCTCAGATAGGATGGATTTGGATTTTCTAAATGTAGGAGAGGCAGGTATTTAACTTTCAAAATCACTGTGGCTGCCAGGTGAGAAAAGCATTTATTTCCATGAGGATTTTCTCTGAGTGTACTTGCTAAGATTTTAAAAAATTGCCTAAATAAGTATTTACATGATACTGTAACCCAGAATGGTTTCAAAGGAGCCTTTATGATCTGTCAGGTCAATAATCTGCATTTTTAAAAGTCCCTGAATACATATTTGCATGATCTGTATTTCAAAAGCTCTAGTAAATATGTATTTGCACAATAGACCATAACAATCTCTTTTAAGCCATCGTGGTCTATATATAGCGTTAATCCTCATATATTCCAAAGGAGTTTTATTTTCCAAAATAGCTTTTATTAATAAGATGTTCAGATGCTGCCGTTCTGAGGGCGATAGAAGGATGTAATCAAAAGGGATGAGGGTGGCTTTTCATGCAATTAAAAACTGATTTAAAAGTTAGGCCAGCAGTGGAAGGAAGCACTTGGGTCTAGCCTCCCTTGCAGCTCACAGACTTTTCCCAGAAATCTCCTTTTTTGTGAAAGGGAGAAATAGGGCAGACAGGCTTTGAGTCAGGGCTTTGAGATGGATCAGCAGAGCAACAAATTTATGAACCCAAATGATTTTGCACCAGGGTCTGCTTTGAGAAATGTGCTGCTGTCTCCATGTTTCCCTGGAAAGAAAGACTGGAATCACCCTTTTCCAGAGGCATGGCTGGGTGTGAGATGCTCATATCTGATGGTGTTCTCTGGCTGGCAATGCCCAAGGCCAGGCTGGACACTGGGGCTTGGAGCAGCCTGGGACAGTGGGAGGTGTCCCTGCCATGGCAGGGGTGGCACTGGGTGGGCTTTGGGGTCCCTTCCCACCCAAACCACTCCATGACTCTGGATATGCTCAGGTCCATGTCATGGTCAGGTGCAGGTTTCCTCCATTTCTTCTGGGGATTGGACTGGAGGATCTCCAGAGGTCCCTTCCAACCTTAACTATTCCTGATTCTGGCCAAACATAAATTACCAAATTCATAATTTTTAGTCACAGCTGAAAATGGGCATCAAAGCTGAAGATGGGAGTTGAGCTTTTTAGGAGAAACTCACATCTATTAAAATTAGGAGTTCTTCATTCCAGCCAGCTTTGCTTTTCATGCATGTGAGCCTCTTAAAGACTGGGTTGGTTTGGCTTCTTTTTAAGAAAACATTTGGATAATTTTTGAAATTTTGGGTCTTGCCCTGGCTTCAAATCCTTACAGAGATTTTTCTGTCACTGTGATAAGACTCAGTTTTCACTTTCAATGCATTGAATATGATAATTTATGTATAATTATGTTATCAGACACGGAGCAGAGGTGAACGTTGTTTTATCACTGCTAAGAGTATTATTGTGAAATTATCAATATCCTGATTGTAACAGCACCTGTCTTTAAATACCCAGTCCTGAACTAACTCTCCCTTCTGGTACAATCAGAAATTATTAGATATATACAATTAGAGGAGGTTTGATGACTTCCGTTGTCTTGCTGTGAACAGTTATTCCATTTCTCCAGCTACTTGAATTATTGGTGCATTTTTCATATTTCTCACGTGGAATTAACTTATCTAGGTGGCACAGCTTCAGTTTGAGTGCTTCACTCCCAGCAGTTACAACTTTTGGTTGTGGGAGGGCAAAACCTAAACAAATAAACCTAAATAAATAGACCTAAATAAATAAACCTAAATAAATAAACCTAAATAAAGAGACCTAAATAAATCCCCTGTCCCCAGACTTTGGCCACTCTGCCTCCACCTCGGCCGAGGTTTTCCTGCTCCTCCTCCTCCTCTCTGGGCATCTGGTGCAGGTAAGGGAAGGAGCCTGCACATATTGTTTCTGTTTGCAAAGGAAATACACCCTGCACTTTCCCTGCACATAAATTCAGCCAAAGTGGTATGGCATTAATCAGGTGCAGAATCTGGAAAAATCATACCAAGACTTTGTGTCTTATATTAAAAGCAGCAACTTAGGGCTGGCTAGTTTGTTTATTGAAAATGTTTTATTAACACTGTACCTCGCAGAAAGTGAAGAATAGGACAAAATGGGATTATTTCTCCATCCACCCCCAGCTCAGATTTTCTGCATAAACTATTTGGAGCATGAGCTGTAAGAATAAACAGGTTGGTGCTGGATCCTACATGGAGTGTAAGTCCCACAGATCCTGGGGAGTGGCAAAACAGTCCTGGGTATTTCCAGACTTAGAAGGGTTCCTCACATAAATCTGAGTCAAAGATTAAACTCAAGCTTCCCGAAGCTCACCTGGCTTTCTCTGCAGGGCTATCAAACAGCAGCTTGGCTTCTCTGTGTTTGGATTTGGATCACACAGAGTAGCAGGAGAAAATCCCACCTAGTCCAGCATCATCCCAGCCCCGAGCAGAGCAGACGTAAGAGCCCCAAACACACACTCCTACAGCATCCCTCATTTTCCCTGCACTGATAATTGCCCATTAACATAATGCAAACTGAAACCCCTCTCCTAATGCCAGAGCCCCGGCACACAAAGCTTTCCTTGCTCCATTAAAAAGACAATTTTGCCCGTGCAGTAATGGAAAACGTCAGGTTCAAAGAGGAAAGTGGGTGCCTCTAAGTATTTCATATTTTACAGGAATATGTCTTAAGTGAAATACTGCCTGACAGATAAATTACTCTGGCTTTGCATACGGGCCTGGCTGATTTAGTGCTACCAGCACTGCAGATGGTTGGCGACAACTTTGTAGGTGCTTAAACATCTTAGTACACGAGTGCAATTCTTGCACTAATGCAAACCACTTGTGGAATGACCCCTCCTATGTAATGTTTTCCATTGAGAGAACTGATTTGGACTTCCAGAGGAAAAAAAAATGTAATATACAAATTACTCCAGGTAACCCAGAGCCTTTAAAAAGAAAAGAAATGCAATTATATCTGCTCTCAGCAACCACAGTTTAATGAAAACAGAAGTCTGAAATGGTCTTTCTAAGTTTCAGAACTTGCATCAGGTCCCTACTTATTAGCTGAGTGGTTGTACCAGCAATTTGTTTTTGTAATTATGTTCTTTGTGGTCTACACAGTTTTCAAATAGTGATGCTAAAAGGACAGCTGGAAATACTGCGAGTTGCTTACCTAATCCCCAGTGAGAATAAAAATAGATAACAGTAAATGAGACTGTGTGGAGGGAGCTAAATTAACAGGCAAAGCTGAGGGTTTTTTTAAAGACACAGTATACTTCAATGTGTGCGTTAGAAGATGGAGATGAAATGTATTAAATATCAGTAGGAATACTCGGCCCTTTGATGACTTGAACGAGGAGCAGAGCTCATTCCCTGACTTGAAATACTCCGGTCTTGTACAAAGCAAATAATGAGCTTGACCACAAAATGCTGATATTTCCCACGGAAAAGGGAACACCGAGGCAAAATGGTTGGTAATGGAGCAACGCTGGTTCTCCTTCCTAAGCCCGTGTTTATGCTCCAAAGAAGCTCCCAGATTCCTGTTTAACCGGGAATTTGAATAGGCTTCAAAGGCGGTCACTGCTGCGGTAGCGGCGCTTTCCGGGCACCGGGGAGCTGTGCTCACATCCTGGCTGGAGATGGGGAGGCTGTGTCTCTCGGGAGACCTGCAAATACCCCTTTTTAAAGAAACACAGCCAACTTCAGAGAACCTGGAAGTACATCAGCTCCAGCTTGAGGCTCGCACAGCCACACCACCAGGCGTTGCTGGGATATCCTTCCTTTGGTTTTCTGAGCACAACCTCCCTCGTTTCACTTTCATTTGTCAGGATGGCGTTGGCACTTGCCGTCAGTATTTAAATCTCTTCAAAGCTTCATTGTTGAAGGACAGAGGCCACCTGTAGCTGCACGCTGTGGATGCACCTTCCCTCCACGAATCAAGGGCCACCAAGGCTTTGAAATTTGAGATGAACAAGGATTTTTACCTGCATTTGCGTAGCTAACAAGCGAGCCAGGCTACTGGCGGGTATCAATCAGCATTTCATTATGCCATTTTTCATTAGCCGAGGATGTGACCTGCACTATTCCCTCCTGCAAAGCAACAGCTCGGAGCTGTCATTTCCTTGAAGCTATAAAGGTAAAGGCCTGATGGAGCAGGGAGCTGACATTTGCTCGGGGAAGCTCGCAGGAGCAGCGGGCAGCTCCCAGCCCCACGCCTGCCATGGAAATCCAACCCTCAGCACTCAAGAGTTTCTCTTCCTGACATCCCCTTTCTTCTTGCAGATTCCTCCCAGGTTTGGGAGGGAAGGGCTGGGCTGCACGAAATCCAAATGTGCAGAGCAGAGCCAAGAGGAAATTGGTGTTTCACCAAAAGCAGGAGCCAAACGAGCTCCCCGCGTGTGCTCGGCTGCAGCCTGGGTGTGGTGGGGTTGTGTGAGGAGAACCTGGGGTCACACAGATCCAAGGGCTGTGCTGGAGGTCCTGATCCAGAGAAAACTGAAATCAAGGGAAAGGCTGACCTTGATTTCAAGGAAGTCCCTGAAACATTAAGTGAATTATTTTCTGAATTGTCCAAAAGATCAGTGAGTGATCTCCTTGGGAAATGATTCCTTGGAATTGTTCAGTGGTTCTCTGCAGTTCCAGGTATTTTGAGAAGCACCAACAGGACTTACCTGTGGTTTTATACCCCCAGGTTCCTCTAACTGAATCCATCCATTCCCCCCAATCCTGACAGGTTAATGAATGGTCTGCTGTGATAAATAAAATCCCTCCACATCCCTAGAGATGGGGAGGGGAACGTTTGCTCCTGGGCTGTAAAATTTGGCTGTGCGGGAGGGGGTCTTTTGTGTGGGTTTTTTTGGTATTAGTGAGCCAATATAAAGCGTGGTGTATTTTCCTTGAGGACTTGGTCTCTGTATCCGAGGCCAGGTAAGAACAGAACAAGAGGGAAGTCGCTTGGTTTCATGCCTGGAGTGAGGCTTAAGCTGTTCAAGGCCAGAATAAACATGAAGCAAATGAAAAAAAATGCAAGAGGAGAGAGGTGCTGTGGTTTAGCAATGAGCAGAGCTTGGAAGAGGAGGCTCAGTTGCTTCCCCCTGGGAATGCCTGGGCTGCCATACCTGCTGCCACTGCCCAACTTCCCAGCTCCAGGCAGACTGGGATCCTGAGCCAATTTTCTTGTATTCCAAGGATGCTCCATCACAGGTTGTTTCCAGCTCCATCCTGCTGCACTTCGCTGGGAGTAGCTGAGTGTTTCTGATCACCTCCACAAACCTGGAGCTGTTCCACCTCTTGGTCTGGCTCCACATGGCAGGATGAGGTTTCACAGAATTACGGAATCACAGTTGGGTTGGAAAGGATCTTAAAGCTCATCTCATTCCACCCCATGAGCAGGAACACCTTCCACTATCTCAGGCTGCTCCAAGCCCCATCCAACCTGGCCTTGGACACTGCCAGGGAAGGGGCATCCACAGCTTCTCTGGGCAATGTGTTCCAAAACCTGTTCCGTGACTTCTCTGGGGAGCCTGTTTGGCCTATACTACAACTGACTTTTAAACTGTGTTTTGCTGTGACCATTTCAGCCCTGAGTTCGTTTCCACTTTCAAAAAGTTCACAGACTAAGCCTAAATCTAAATCTTAAACCCTAAAAATTAGTAAAACCTAAAAATCCAGTATTGATAATCTTAAAAACTGATTTGTGAGATGAAATTTCAATCATACACCTTATACCTGCAGGCATATGAAAAACTATAGATTATGCACGGTGATATAAAATCCCCCAAAGGCAGATTTATCCTGGATATTTAGTCCACCAAGCTGAACTATTAAGAACATTTCAGGGAAAAAAAAAGAAAGCCAAAACACATCTTTTCTTTCCTCTGAAGTGACATAAGCAGAGCAGTACAGTCAATGGTCAGAGAGGGTGGTAACTCCAGAAGAGAGGCAGTCTGGATGTTCAAAGTGAAAAGGATTTTCAGGATTACAGACTGATTTCTCATTTCCTCCTCACTTGCAGCTCCCCCGCAAAAGGGAGATGGGGAACAAAGGGGGTTTCTCGCTCCCTCTGGTTAAGGAACTGAAGTGCAACAACTGCTGAAGTTCCACCTACAAACCCAAAGAACCTGCCCTTGGACACCAGTGTAATGTTCAGGAAAACCCTTCTACTGGCAGGTAATTTTAAATTTTAACCATATTTCTTATTTCTCTGCGGCAGCCTCCAGGCCATGATGCTGTGAGTTCACTAAACAAAATCTAAAATCACAGGCCCACAACAAACTGAAGAGATGGGGAGCTGCTAATGCATTATTGTGGCACAACACACACCCTTACAGCTGCTGCCAGGTAGCCTCAGGATGCCTCTGAAGTCCTTCAGTGGCTCCAAATTTGGGGAAACACCTTCCCAGATTGCTCAGAGTGCAGGGTGGAATTTGTAGGGAAATGCAGACTCCAGCTCAGGTATCCACACAAGGTTATCACAGAGCCGCAGGATGTCCTGAGCTGGAAGGGACCCACAAGGGTCACCCAGTCCAGCTCCTGGCTCTGCACAGAACCACTCCAAGAATCCCACCACGTGCCTGAGAGCGTTGTCCAAACATTCCTTGAGCTCTGGCAGGGCTGGTGTCATGACCACTGCCCTGGGGAGCCTGTTCAGTGCCCCACCTTCCTCCGTGGGAAGAGCCTTTTCCTAATCTCTGACCTAATATATAATGTCCATATAAAAATCCTTTCCAAAACGTTGAGCAGGAGCAGTTTGCGTGGCTGAGCTGTGGGGTGAGCCCGCTGGCCCTGCCTGGGTGGCTCAGCACCCTCCTCCCCCTGCCTGGATGGGAGCCTGTTGTGCTGGAGAGCCGGAGCCGAGGCCAGGCTGCGCTCAGCATCCCTCCCGACAAATCCCCTGGCTGCTGGCAGTCCCTGAGCCCTGTCCCTGAGCCGGGACTGCCACCCCGACCAAATTAAAGAGCACAGATTTACAAGGAGGATAAAGCCGAGGCATCCCCCGGGGCAGCGCCTGCTGCCACCTTGGAAAGAGCCTGGGGACAGGGAGCAGCTCCGCAGCTGGATGCGGGGGAGGGGGCTGGTGCCGGTGCAGGGCTCGCTGCTTTTCCCAGCAGGAGGAATGTGCCTTTCCCCCGCGCAGAGCCGAGCTGGCGAGCGCGGTGCTGTCTCGTGTGCCAGCTCTGCGGGGCTGCGCCTGCTCCCGATCCATCTGCAGATGCAGCCCGTGCCAGCGGCTGGGCAGGGTGGGATACGCCGGGGTGGCCATCAGAGGGAAAAGTCCACTGCATAATTAAAAAAAAAAACAACAAAAAAACCCTCAACAAAAAAACCCAAAATTCATGGTTTTCCTCGCTACTCGGATTTTTCCCCTCTTCTGTTTAAAATTCCCTGGTGGATTTAATCAAGCTTGGTCAATTTAGGGATTTTTTTTGGGGGGGGGGGAAGGAAACCACTCAATTTTTTTTTTTTTTTTTTTTTTTTTTTTTTTTTTTGTGTCTTTTAAAACCAAAGGGAAATAACGGCAGCTCCGCCAAGCAGGTTTTCCCAAGTTCTCACAGCTCTACATTATGTGGCTCTGTGACTGGAGCAGGCTCCAAGCCTGACTTCCAAACGACCTGGAAAGGGTCCTAAACCAATGTGGCTGCAGGCAAGTGGGAGCTCAGTTCAGTGGATGCTGCAGCGCTGGAGGAGACAGACAGGAATCCCAAATTGTGAAATGTGCCTCCCCTCCAAAAGGCAGAAAAACTCACAGACTCCCGGCTTGTCGTTTTAAAGGTATTTTGTGACATTGTTTTCCTGGGTAAGGCTCAGCTTAAAGCTCTTTCACCCAAAAAAAAGAAATAAAAAGCAAAGTTATTCTATCATCTTGTTATCTCTGTGGGAAATAAAAGAAGTGGTAAATACACGACAACAATTGCTTTTTACCTTTCCATCACTCCAAATATTGAATCTAGCCCTGGCTGAGTCCCAGATGGTGAAGCATTTAACTTCATTTTCTAACCTCTTTTGGGGCTCCGTTTAATTTATTAAGAGGTTACTCTCAGGACAGATCACGCGACACGTAAGTGTAAATTGAACCCGGTGTATCTGTGATTTACTAACTGGGTGACTTGAAAGCTCCAAGGTGGTAGTTCTGTAGCCCAGGAGCTGCGAGTGTGTGCTGGATGCCTGCGGAGAGGGCAGGGACAGAGGCCCAAATCTTCAGGATTTCCTTGCCCACTATGGTGTCACATCTTAGGGCTTCTTACTGCCTCTCCTCTGAGCTGTGCAAGCAGAGAGCTCAGATTTCAGGTCCTTCCACAGCCTCAGCCCTGGCCTGGAAGGGGATGTCTTGGACGTCGCTCTGATGAACACCGTTAGTTCCTCCACATCCAGGTCAAGCCATATTCCCACTTTTTCTTCCCCTGTTGCAGGAATTCACCGTGTTTCTGGTGCCTGTTGAGCTGAGCGTGTACCAGAGCTGGAAAGCCACCCTTGTTTTCCAGGCTTTTCATGCTTCTTTAAGTATTGCTCCTTCCAGGGCACTGCGCCATCCCCTGCTGCTGTCCCAGCACAGAGTCTTTGGGTGTCTCTGCTCACCTGCTCCTCGTGGTCATGGCACCACCAGCCACACTTGTGGTCACCCTGCTGGTTCCAAAATCCAGGGATTATCACCTGGACAAGGCACTCCACGGGAATAGAATCCCGTCAAGGAATGGCCAGCAAACCCAGCGCTGGTGCAAGAGCATCACCTCCCCTTCAATGCACAGGGCTGTGCCCAGCAGGGCTCTGGGATAAAGCCTTCCAAGAGGAGATTGGGGACCTCCAGTCTGCTTTCCAGGTGAAGGAAGAGTGCCCAAGGACTTCACTGCAAGTGAAAGGAGCGGGATGTGTGCCAGGGAGAGCTGGTGGAGGCGATGGAGCTGTTTGCTGCTCGGCCGCTCTTTTATTGGAGCTTCTGGAACGCGCCGGGGCTGAGATTATTAATTTGTTACTATGTGGATTCCAGCTGTTGATCCCGTGTTTTACCCCTGAACAGGAAAAACAGCCACTCTCTGAGGCTGAGAGGAAATGGACTGGGGAGTTGGTGGTGCAGGAGAATCCACCCAAGCTGGTGGCGTTGGCCAGTGGGGCTCAGGACGATGCCCACGGCTCGGGGAAGGCGATTTGGAATTTGGCAGGGCACGGGGCTGGATCTCCACAGCTGGGGGGAGCTGAAGAGCTGCTGAAAAGGGCTTTGGATGGAATAAACCTCCTCCTCTGAGGCAGGGCAGGGGCTGTGGCGGGGAGGGGGAGTGCAGGGACCCGGCCATATGTTTGAGGCCAGTCATTATAAATTACCCCCACTCCTGCCTCGGTGCCGTGTCCAAGATGAGGCGAGCGTGTTTTATTAGGAGCAGAGATAAACTCATGCTCTCGGCTCCGTGGGGTGGGTTGGCTCGTGGGGTCTTCCCAGCAGCTCCCACAGGTAAACTCAATTCTCCCACCCTCGAGCAGCACCTTGACCTGGCATTTTGCAAGCCGGCCCCGTTGGTTTCCCCTGTCCACTGCTGATAGTGGATGTTTAAATCAATTACACAGACATTTAAGTCTCTTTCACATGCCAGCACATGGCCCTTGTAAGCCTTCAGGGTTGGGGGCAAGCAGGGGTGTGTTGGCTTTTGCGAGCAGTGTGTACATTAATTCCAACCTAAAGAGCTGCAGTAAATCACTTAATGCCTGAATCAAGTCAGTTGTTGTTGTTTTGGTGAATTGGGACCATATTGGGGACTATAATAACCTAATAATGGACAGTGCAGGCATAGACCACACTGTAATGTATATTGTAGGGAATATGGTAATAGTCTGAAATGGCAATTCTCCTAAATAAATAGCACATCAACTTACTTAAACCTAATCATAAATGGGACAAATTGGACCCATGTGCAAACAGAAACCTGAGCAGAACGCAGGAGTTAAAGAAGCCATTGTTTCCCAGCCTGACCCTGGGCAGAGAAAGCCTGTGTCAGGTTACATCTGTTAAAATGATTCTAATGCCAGCCCAGTATTTTAATTATAAATATATAAAACATTTAATAAGAAGACATTCTGGGCTTTCTAAGCCTTTAAAAACTGGATGTGGGCGGAGCGGGTAGAATGGTATTCCATGTGCCCCAGACAGAGTGCCAGCGTATAATGATTGAATGTTTTCCTGTAATAAATTGAAAAAGTCTGGTTTGTAAGAATGGATCCAAATCACTTGGCATTAGAAAGGTAATTTGTTACCTAGCTTCCTCCTGGAAACGGACTGCTTCCAAGTTTGCTGGAACTTAGTTTCTAGGGACTGTGATGTCCAAAAAGAGAAAGAAAGAGCAACCAGGATGCTCAGGGCTCTGATGTTAAAACACACACGCACTGTTCTTTTCTGCCTCTCTTTTTTTTTTTCTTCTCAGTTTTCCAGTCCTCCCTCTCATGGTTCCAAACACAAGATTCAGCAGCCAAAAAAAGAGGGAAAAAAAAAAAAAAGAGGTTACTCAGGACAAAAGCCAGATCTATAGCCACCTTCTTTGTACCTTTCCAAATCTCAAGCCTGCTTAATTATGATTAATTGCCACATGGATAATCAGATACAGTTTCAAAAGGTTGGAGATGACAGTCCAAGGACACCAGGGAAGAAGGAAGGTTCGCCTTTGTTACAAAAGCAAAAAAGAAGAAGAAAAAAAAAAAAATACCAGGTCCCTTCCTCAGCCCATAACCTTTTCTTATTTTAACAATTCCAAACGGAATTAATACCATCAGTATATTGTTCCTGCTCCTGGGAATTGAACTTCAACTGTACAATTTCTGCAGCTGTCAGTTTTTGCAGCCCTCCTGTCAATAACGCGATGTTGGGGTGCCCTTCTTCTTGAATGAAAGCAGTTTCAAGTTTCTGCTTTATGTCTGTGCTTTCTGGGTGGTGTGACATGATGAGAAAGTATAAAAAATAATAACAGCAGTTAAAAAGCTTCCACTCTTGACTTAACTGGATCAAATGTAATAGACTACAGTCTTTTCTCCTGATTTCCTTTGCTTGTTTTAGAAAACACTGTGAAAAGTGCAGGAGATTTTGTCTTGCCAGCTCTTTCCTCCATTTAAAATCCCTTTGGCTAAGTCAAGGATCACAGTATGTCATTTCCAGCCTAACAGAAGTGCTGGGCCTTGTTCAGCTCCTATTACTAGGAGGCAAATCCCTAGGTTGCAGGCGCCAGTGTTTCTGCGTTTGGCTCCATTCCCAGTATTGTTTCCTTCATTACATTCCAGAGTGCCTCTCAGCCAGTTAATGTTTGCACTGGGAGGTCCAAATATCCAGCAATCAGCACTGAACTTTTCTCTTTTTGTTGAGAATTGCAGGTTTCAAATGCAATCACTGGCTTTAAAGAAAAACTTACAGGTGAACACAACAGCACTAATTTCCATTTTATTCACTAACAGTTATATTTGCAGCAGTTTCTCCATAAGCACTCGTAAAACGCCTTCAGAAGATGTCTGGCTTTTTCAGACCTTGTACAGGTTGGAGTTGTTTGGGAATTTTGGGGTGCGGGCTGCCCTTTGCACACCTCTCCCACCCCAAAGCCCCCATCAGCACGACCCCCATGCTTGGGCATTAATGCTGGAAATTCTTCCTAATAATACAAATACACCCTTATTTTTATTTCAAACACAGTGAAATATATTTTAGTGGACAAAGATAGTGGATGCAATAATTTGGGTGGTGTGAAGGGTCAACATCAGGCTCAGCCCTGTGAGGTTTGGTTTCTAAATTACTTTTTTTGGTATAGTTTTATTTTCTCTTGGTGCCATTTAATTGATAGAGCAAGGATAACTTGCAGCCTTTTGTGCTGTTTTCAGTATTGAGAGGCATAGAGAGGATTCATAGTTGTTTTTTCTATGAATATTGAATATCTTCCCATGTGTCTGATCATGGGTGGCTCCATGAGCTGCTCCCAGGACGGATGGACATATCTGAGAGCAGCACCTTGGATTCTCCTGCCACCTGAAACTTCTGTAAACAGCGAGGAAACTTTCTGTAAATGACAGAGGAAAATATCTTTATTTTCAGAAGCTGTGCCAGGCTGCACCTCAGGCAATTTGAATTGTACTATAGGAACACTGTCAATAAGACAGCCCTGTACAGTTTCCTTTCTACAGGTTTACTATTAAGTTACAAGAACCAACCACAGGTCATAGGCTCGATTACACAATTAAACAAATCCACGATATTTCCTCGTGGGGAAATGAAAAAAAAAAAATGTGGAGGTTGGGAAATCCTCAGTGTTTTCCATAAAGCCTCCAGCTATGCTTCCGCCCATGATCATATGTCATACGGATGGTGTCACCGTGTCCTAAGGGTGCTCGCTCGCAGCGATGATATCGGATTCATGGAAGTGGATATGCTCAGAGAGAATACTAATGCTAACTCAGCCTAAATAACAACACTGCCAAAGGAGGCAAGCAAGAGATGAAATACAGTGGATTTCAGGAGGCAACAAGCTCTCATTTATTAAGATCACAGGCATTTTACAGGTTACAAATCATAAAGCAGAAATAACTTCATAATATACAGGTCAGGAATGTGCCTGGGATATTGAGGAACTATTTCCTTGGCAATAATCTGCCAGAGATAGTCAGGAGCGTGCGTTTTCTGGCACAACAAATCACTGCTGATTAATTTTGTCTGCCTTTGTCTCAGAGAAGCAACGAGACACTTCAGCGTGTGTTTTGTACTTACTCCACTTCCGCGCTATTCTTCTTTGGCGCATAATTTTTTGCAAGACAGGCCGAACACAATACTCTTTGTTTTACCCCTTTGACATCATTTTTGCCTGAGCACAGCCTGTCTGACTCAGTTAAGTCAGCAGAACTGAGGCACAGGCTGCTGTGGCAGCCCAGCCTGGAGGGTGATGCTGGTCTGAGATCAGAGAAGGAATTTTGGGAGAGGAGAAGCCCCTCTGCCACCACTGGAAAGTGCACCCAGGAGGAGATGTAGAAGGTTCCTTCACAATGGACCTGTAGCAGCAACAGCAAATTGAAATCTTCTTCCTCTTTGCTGGCACTCAGGGATAAATCCCAGCTCTGGTCGTGGAAATTACTGCAAGAAGAGAAGCTGGAGTTTCTCGCTTGAGGAGCAGCACAAGCAGGGCTGGATGCAGCTGGGAAGATGTGGGAAGGGCTGGATGGCACTGTGGCATCTTTCCCCAGGCTTTTTTTATTGGATCCTGGAGCCAGCTGGGCTGGATGGTGGTCAGCCTCACACAGGAACTTCACAGCACCGCTGGAAGAGCAATAGATGCGATAAACACCAAAGGCAATGTCAAACCCCATAACTTTCCTAACATTAACTTAATATTCACTGCTACTAAACATCAACAGATCAGAATGGAGTCTCTCCAAAGGAGGTGTAAACTTCCCCAGGCACCCTGTGTGACAGCCACCAGTTGTTATTGGACTATTCTCTCCACTTTCCCTAAGTTTCAGTGCTTTGACAGAGATTCCCTGTTCCAGACTGGTTATAATGAATCACCCTGAAAGAGAGAACCTTCAGGAAGTGAGAGTGGTGTGTGGTAAATCAGGGCTCAGGAGGACATGGGCAGGCAGAATTCACTGCTGTGACAGACAAACACTGAGCAGGAACATCCAGAGGAAGGAGGTTTTGAAGTGTGTTCATCAGAGAGGGCCATTCCCAGCCTGGCCTTGGACACTGCCAGGGATCCAGGGGCAGCCACAGCTTCTCAGGGCACCCTGTGCCAGGGCCTGCCCACCTTCCCAGGGAAGGATTTCTTCCCGACACCCCATCTAATCCTGCCCTCTGGAAGTTAAACCTGCCCTCTTTCAGTTTTGATTGCTTCAGGTAGAGCAACATCTCCCAAAGTCACCTCCCACCTCCACATCTCCCAAATGAGAGGAAAATAATGAACCCCAACCTTGGGTGATGCTGCCCAAAAACCTACGAGTGGAGGAAGCCTCTGCTGCTGTTGTGGGTAGCTGCAGTGATTCCTGGCTCTCCTACTTGCATTGGGAGAGCAGAGAAAATGTTCATGGAGGACTTTTCTAGGTGGGGCTGAAGGAGACCGGGAGAGGTGGCTTGTTTCTCTCTTTACCTAATTTGTCTTCCACAGGATTGGAGCCATCACGGAAAATAGCGTTGCTGTTGTCAATACCCGCCTCCTACTCACATTCCCAAAGCTCCCACCTTCATCCTCATCCCTTTTTCCCTCCAGAATTACAACCAAACCAAAACCGTGCCCGTAACATTGCTCGCAATTCCAAAAAAACCCAAAAGAAAACAAATAGCCAGCAGATGCTGATTTTCTCACTTAACTGCACATATTTTATAGCAATTCTCTCTGATCTTCTCCCAAGACACCCACCTGACCCTCCTTTCTCTCCAGTCTCTCCCAGTAGTGGCCAAACACTTCTAATCATGGAAGATTCAGCCCATGGAAATAAGCTGCAACTAAGACAAATTTACCCTCTGACCTCAAGGCCTCTGAGTGCACAACAGAGCCGAATAAATGTCTTTGCTAAAAGGAATGCATTTGCCTTGGATTTTTAGACCAAACCAAATTAATGCTACAAAGAGAAATTTGTAATTTTTTTTGTCTTTCACAAAGCCACCAATAAAATAAAAACAATTCCATGCCTCTGGAAGGAAGAATGACAAAATGCATTTTCCAAGAATGGCCAAGCAACTAAAAATGGATCATAAATATTTTTGCTTCTCTCTACGTAACTGCAAGTGATTTACAAGCATGAATTAATTTTTAATTTATGCACTGCAATGGAGCAGGGATTAGTTAGCCCAGAATTTTTCAAAGTTGTCCATAGACAATTTGGTTGGGAGAACACCTCCAGAGCAAATCCTTCTCCAGTTCTTGTGGGAGCCCAAAATCTCTATGGTAACTGAAACAATAACCTAGGGAGGAAAAGAGGAAGCTTGGAAAACTGTTCAAATGAATTTCAGCTGCCTTTGTTACCTGAAAATATGGAGGAGGCTCCACATCACCAGAGCAGTTGGATTTCTGTGCACCACCGAGTGCTTGGAGGGTTTCATGTCCAGTCAGGACCAGTTCAGGCCCAGTTTAGGGTGGGCTGAGATGCACCGACTGAACTGAGGTTTCCTGCTCACACCCCAACTCCTTTGCAAGACCTGGGAACAGAACTTCCCAGCCTTTCCCATCCACCAGGAGCAAAGCTTATATTTCTCAGTCTGGATTATTATTTTCTTTTTCAGATTAACGAAAACAGAAATGAGAGAGAAAGAAAACGGGTGACTCATGGCAGTCTCTTTGCTGAAACACAGCTGCCCTTGTCCCAGGAACAGGATTCTTAGAGCCTGCATCCAAAATTTATTGCAAAATAAAAGTGGAACTTTTAAAAACAACCACGCTAAATGATGTTTCTCTTTCTTTTTTTTTCATCTGTATTTGTGAGTGTAGGTCCAGGCTGCAGCCAGGGTCAAGGGGAGGACTGGAAACTCGAGAGAAACTGAATTCTTGTGAGATTTTCAGGCAAATTTTGCAAACCCACACAGGCTCTATTGGCTGGAAAAACTTCAAAATAATTTTGTGGTTTTCAAAGCTTTGATGCTTCTGGACTTTCTGGGATTGCTTTGGTGTCAGGTCAATATAACAGCACCCACACCACCACGCTCAGGTAATGTTGGATTTTTCCTCTGGTGCTGCTGCTGGAAATGTGCAGGAAATCCTGTGTCCAGTGATCCCAAATCAAGAAGCAAAAAGCCTGTGGACACGTGTACATCCCCTCCTAAATTTAATGGTGAGATTTTTCCATTTTAGGGAAAACATTCCATGGTTTGCTACAATATTTCTGCTTTCAAAACACAGGTTTTAGGTCTAACTTGAAGAACTTTGAACTGGCACCACTCTCAGATCAGTAATTTATTTGTCACTCGAATTTATGCTTTGGGAATCATGGAATCACGGAATGGTGTGGGTTGGAAAGTGCCCTAAGGACCATCGAGTTCCAATCCCCTGCCACGGACAGGGACACCTTCCACTGGAAAATCTGCCTGATTCAGGAGCTGTGCTCGGAACTGGCATAACCCTAAATCTTGAGCTGCTCCTTAAATCGGGATAACACAGCTGGCACTGCACAATGCTTCAGAGAGAAAGGGGGAAAAGGATGTTATGGAATCAAGGAGTGCTTCTGAAGCAGCTTTTACTCACCCTGAATAAAAGAGAAGAGCTTTGGCTGTGATTGATTGATATTTGCAACCTCCCCTTCCAGAACCACGCTGAGTAGGAAACACGTGCAGAAGGTGCACAGGGAGACAGCACAGAGGAAAATGGGAGGTGGGAGGGAGAGAAAGATGACCTGGTTTTGCTTCCAAGCTAATTTTACATCACTTTAACTATATTTAGTTACATTCCGATTTAATTGGGCTCCAGCAGTTGGACTGAGATTTTTATTGTTGTTCTCTGAGTAATTTAAATTTCTAAGACTTCGTGGTGGTTGTTGTTGGTTTTTTTCCGAAGGCTTTGTGACCTTCTTCCATGAGTTTATTTTAGATATAGTGGAATGTCCCAGAGAAAATTCCAAATGGTCCTTAATAGATGAAATGTTTCCAGAAAGGAGAAATTCTCAGTGGACTAAGAAACTATTTTTCAATCATGGTGTATGGCACACAAACCACAGCTGAGGGTTTTTTTCAGTAGGAAACTATTGCCCAGTGGGTTAAAAGAAAATAAAGGATAATGGGATTTTTCCGTAAGGCTGGAGCCGTTCGCAGGGGTTTGCTCCCCACTAGATGTCACTGGAACTGTTTGAAATGTTTGGAACCAACAACCCCAAATTCCCCAGGTTTTGAGGTTCCTGACGAACATCAGACTTGGAGCAGGTTCCACTCAAACTTTGCTCTGGCACAGGAACCTTGCAAGGGAATCCAGACTGGGAGATGTTAATCATGCCAAGTTCATGGTTTGGCATGGATCTGGGGAGAAGAAAGGTAAATTCATGAAGGTTGGCATTGTCCTTGGAGGTTTTGTCCTCGGGGAAATCCATCTGGAAACAAAGAGAACGCCTGGGCTCAGCCATCATTTGGCTGCGGGCTCTTCACAGGCAGAGCAGGGTCCTGCAAAAGCTGTGCGGCACCTTTTGCTGAGTCAGCAGTGCCCAGTGCTGGGACAGCCACTCCCACCATGGAGTGCAGGTGACATCTGGGTGTCACCTGGTCCACCATGAAAAACAAAAACCCTGGAAACTTTGTCAACCTCTGTCTTGAAGTTTTCCATGGCTCTTGTCAGCCGTGCCAACATTCACCCCGTGCCACGAAGGAAAACCCCTCAGATTATTAGGTCCACTATTTAAATTCTCCCTGTAGTTCCAACTGACTACAGGAATCTTCTTCCATTCTTATTCCAAATTCAGTTTAGTGTGATTATGTGGCCATGCATCAAATATGGCAGTATAATATGTCCTTTCATCTACTTGCCATAATACATCCCTTTTAGTGCCACATAAATCCCTGGAAATATCGCTGTCTTCTGCTCTTGAGATCCTTCATGTGCCTCTTTGCCTTACTGCCTTCCTCTCCTATTGTTTCTCCAAGCTGAATTAATTCCCTTTTTCCCCCCCAGTGTCGCTGCTCTGCTCTTGCTGCTGCTCCTGAGCAGGCACCAGTGAAACCACAGCCCTCCCAGTGCCAGAGAGGAGCCCAGAGATCCCAGCTGCTGGCACGGCATCCTTCTGGCAGTGCCAGCACCTTGGCTCTCCTCTCCCTGGAGGAGGCTGCTCAGAGTCGCTCCACCTCCCCCTGCAGAGGTGCCGGGGAGCCGCACCTGCAATCAGAGCAAAGGCAGACATCCTCGTGGAGCTGAGGAACTGCAGCTGAGGAATTCCAGCAGTCAGCGAGGTGCTCCTAATCCTCCCTGAGCACTGCAGCACCCCAGCAATGACAGAGTTTTCTCCTTTGCCCAGGATCTGTGTGTGCCAATGCTGGGAGACCCTGCAGCACAGGGAGGCTCTGCAGCACCACCCTGGGCTGCTAAAGAGCTGCCTTTCTTTTTCCAGTGACCATTTGATCCATGCATGAGTTAATAACAGCAGGCTGCATCCCTTTCATGTAGTCAAGCAGACTCCAAATGCCATGAAGCTCTTCCCATCCTCAAGAGTGTAATCCTGGCACCAGCACTGGCATCTGCTTCTTTAGAGTCATGGAATGATTTTGTTGGAAGGGACCTTAAAGGCCATCCAGTCCATCCCCTGCCATGGCCAGGGACAGCTCCCACTGTCCCAGGTTGTTCCATCCTGGCCTTGGGCACTGCCAGGGATCCAGAGGCAGCCCCAGCTGCTCTGGGCACCCTGTGCCAGGGCCTGCCCACCCTCCCAGGGAAGAATTTCTTCCTAATTGCCTCCTTTAGTGAAACTCCTCTTTGTAATTCCTTCTCCAAGAATAATCCCATTGTCATCAAGGCTCCTTGCCTTGCCCCAGACAGGTGATGGAGGCCACCAGCCTGGCTGTGCCCTACAGCAGCACACGATCCCACACACCTGCCCAGCCAGCCTCCTGTGTCTCACAGAGCACACGCTGCCCTCGATTTGTTTAATTAGTTAGTAACCTAATTGTACCACCTCAGCATAACCCCTTAGTAGGCATCGTTGAGTTATTTGGGAGAAACAAAACAAAAAGGGTCTATTCCCTTACAAAATGTCTGTATTAAGTTGTTATTATATTAAGCCAGCAAACTTTCAACCTATTCAATATTCGGTAAATTTAAAAAAAATGAATTGAAGCTCCTTGTCTATTTTAATATGTACTCCTGAAGACATTTTCCCATTTTTTTATGGTTTAATTAAAGCCTCATGGCAATGATAGGCTTCCTCCTACCTACTATGCCAGTGGTTAAAAATTACGGGGTTTCAAGTACCCTGCATGGCTTTAATTGCTCTGCTGAAGATAAAAGAGCAGTGATATTTTTATCACAGCAGCAAAATTAAAAGTGAGCCCCCACCTTGCCCCTGCCCCACACACTGATGTCCAGACCTTAACTCATGAGATATTTTGGGAATATTTCTTACTGCTGCTTGTCCTGGAGAGCAAAGGAACTTCCCTGCCCCACTTCTTAATATTAAAAGAGAAAAAAAGTGTAGAAATCTCTAAATAAAGAAAGTCCTGGAAGAGAACATTCAAGGCAGGACAATGCAGAGGAAGGTTACGAGTATATTAGGATAAGGGCACCACAATTATATGAAGAAAGTCTGGAGAGAAAAGATTACATTGTTCTGACAACAACATTTTTCAAACATTTAGACCTTTAATATCATTAATTTAAAGTACAAGATTAAATATTTTATGCAAATATTAGACAACAGCAAAGAGCTCCGCATATTAGGATTTAAAACAAATTGAAAGCATGCAAGACATATTCATTTCTTAAGCAGTTTAGTTAAAAAATCGGTATTGTCTCTATTAGGATTAACTGACAGTACCTCTTTGTGTTCAAATGGATTTAACTTCACTGTGGTTTGTTTTCCTGATATCATTGTCCTCCAATAATCGTGGATAAAGGGAAATGTAAAAGGACAGATCAAGTCAAAATATATCTTCACATCATAAACACAGAATTATGTTTAAATTTCATTACTAAATGGGATTTTGGCTTCATATACCGTGCCTAATCCTGCACCATAAAAGATGTATAAAAGCTCCTGACAAATTCTAACAGACTTTGTGGAAGTTGCATATATTGATTAAAACATCAAGCAGCTACATGCAAACCAATAATGAATTACTTCTTGTTGGAAGATAAAACTTTGTGATATTTAAAATTACAGACTTGAAAGTAAGTAAAATTACCCCTAATTATGCAGAAGGGAGCAACACCTTAGCAGTAAACAAGATAAGCACCTCAAACAGCACTAATAATTTTAATTAACATTTTCTAGTTTCCTTTCACCTCCTTTCAAGGTCATCTGCTACCTTTCCCTGGTACAACATTACAGCACAGTGTTAAAAACTTACATTCCATTACTAATTGCTTTGATAAGCCAAAAAAATAATTTTCCAGGACAGGATTTTCTCTTTTTTTTTTTTTTTTTAAATCACTGAATCTCCTGCAAAAGCAAATTTTGCATTGTGTAAAACTGTCAGGAAGGTTTTTGCAGTGAACTGCTCTCAAAAGTCAGATTCCAGCAGCTGGGATTCTGTTGGTCATTTGGGGCCTGATTCTGACCAGCAGAGGCAAAATTCTTCCAGGAATTCGTTAGAAACTCGTTGATATTTCAGGTGTAAATAAAAATATTTGGATTGGGCCCAAAGGGTTGAATATTCAGATTGTAATCAAAGTTCAAAAGCCTCCTGAGGTGTGAACACTGAAAATGGAAATTTGGCAAAACGTGATAATCTACACAGTATTTGTGTTCGTTTTTTCTTGAGCACTGATGAATAAATGCATGTTCAAGACTCATGACCTTGCTAAACTCCTTCTTTTCTTTTCTAAAAAGTCCAAAAGTTGGTGAGGAAAGGGCTTTGTTATATCAGTGGGTTTGTTCCATGCCACAAATTTCATGTACGAGGTCACTTGGAATATAATGTGTAGTGAAAGAATCTCATTAGGCTAAAATGAATGTAAAATGTGTCAATTTGATCCAAATGAGAACTGTAGTAAAACCATGTTTGATGTTCATGTGCAATAAATCTTTAACATTTGTCTGTAAAGTATTAGAGAACCCAGAGGGAAATCTCTATTTGTGATAGCTGCACATTTCCAATGATTTTTTCTATAATCCTTTGTTGACATTTAGCGTATGGCAACAGAAAGGAAGATCCTAAAATGAGAATTGTTGCTTATTATTCGAAGGTAAACAAGATGGGCACCTTGAATATAAGGTTTTTAGACTGAAATTATGAGAGCATCCCTCTATCAGGAGGAATCTTGCAGTCGCTCCTTGGTGGAAAAGTGACATCAAAGGTGCCCTACCTGCCCGTCACTCAAATGTTAGAACGTCTGATGGCCCCATCCTGCCCGTTGGGTTGGATTTTGATATATTCATATTGTTAATTACTGTTGTATTTCAATTTTCTCTCTAGTATTTTTGTTCATTCATAATAGCTTTATGCTTCAGCGGACCGAAAGGACTAAAATGAAAGATTTCCAAGATTTCTTCTGGGAGTAATTTACAAAAGACCACAATTTTTTAATTGCTCCTGATATTTAGTTCTGGATATCTGGAAGAGGAGAAATCAGCCCAACTCCTTTAGTTGCCACACCAACCGTAGCAAATATGTATTTTTTTGCTCTCTCTTGCTCCTTGCACGCCCCACCATCCCTGTTTTGAGGGCTGTGCTGTAGCAATGTCATGGTGTTTATATTTCTGCAGCTCACACTTGCCTTCACAAGAGAATTATGAGTTATTTACGTCCTTGGAGGAGGCTCGGGGAATAATGGGTGAAATGTCAGAAATAATTATGAGAAATGGAGGCATTTCATTTAAGCAGTAGAAGAAAAACATAACTTCTGCTGAATGACTAAACTTGAAGTGCCACAAGATTGCTCCACGATGAGATCTGGCTCACGATTATCGCAGAGTTTTATAAAAACCAAAACAACCTTACAACACTCGCATGCCAGAGGTTGCAACACAGGCTTTGGCAGGAAACACGAAAATGCTCCAGCATGGGAAAAGTCTCCGAGCAAACTTGCATCTGTGCTGATTTAGGATTTTACACCGAAGGACCAGCAGCTTTCTGAGGCCAAGCTTGACTTTCTGGCCACAGTCGTGGTTGGGAAGCTGCACAGCACCAGCCCTGCAAAAGCCCCTTCCCCATCTCTGCCCAGCCCCTGTTTCTTACAGCGTTTGTCCATCTCGTTATTGCTGTGCAGGCTCTTTATCAATAACTGTGGTGTTCTCAGCCGAGTTTTCTTTGGCTTGCTGTCTGCTTTACAAAACCGCTGCATACTTGACAGTTTGCCCCAGTTCAAAATTCTTTGGTCAGAGAAAGCCCGGAGAATGAAACAGTATCTGGTGTTGTAAAATCTTGACCAGATTCTGAAATATTGCCTAAGCCCCTGTCAGCTCGAAGGTGATTTCTCCAGGTCATGGTTTAGAGGGAATTGATGGGACAGTCTGGGACTGCTCAGGCTGCACTATATCTTTTTCAGGAGTGCACGTAGTCACCTTTAGCACTCACTGCTCTCCAATCCTCTCTGCTTTCCACAGCACATTTGCTTCCATACATCGCTTACAAGCTAAACATGGGGAGACTGATCCAGAAAAACAGCCCCTCTGCTCACTGCTTCTTCACTTCTCTGTTTCTATCAGAGGGATTATTAATTACCAAATAACCCTGGGGAAAAATCCACCTGAGGCTGCAGCAGAGACAAAAATACCCAGTGCTACATCAAACATCCCAGTGCTCCCAGCACTTTCCCAGTGCTGTGTGCTCCATGATCCATCTGCAGAAACTGAGGCACAGGGATCTGAAAGGTCCGTCAAGCCAAAGGTTAATTTGATATAAAATACAAATCCCAGTGCACTGCCCTTCCTATCCAAAAATCCACAGAAGGACTGAACTCAAGGCACACCCAGCAACTCTAAAATGTAAAAAACCATCAATCATGATAAAAATTATTTTTTAATCGATCTGATTATACAGACATATAGATATAAATATAGATATACTCTGATAAAATTTCAAACTGAACTTGGCAACTAAAAGGCTCTGCATAAACAGAAGCACTTTTGAATATTCTCAGTATCAGACTGGAGTAATTCAAGTGCTTCCATCAACAAGTGCTCAGTATAATTTTAATTTCTGCCTAAAATCCCACTGAAACAAAAGACAACCTTTGGTATTCTGCCAAACAAGGGGAAGATCTGAAGAGGAGTCAGAATAGATCGTCCAGCTGACGATTATAAATTATAAATTATAAATCATTACATTAAGTTCCATATATTTATGACACAAGCTCTGACTATTGCACTTTTGCAGGGGATTTTCCTGAAGGCAAATCACAGCAGACCTGCTCATTCCTTTGGAGAAACTGCTCTGGCCCCGACAAGGCCAATAACCCTTCCAGTTTGGTGGCAATTCCTACTGACTTAATTAGAAAGAAAAAGACCTAATTCTGCATTTTTCTTATCAACCCCAGGCTTTTTTTGTACTGCATCACTACTTTTCTTAAATTCTCAGAGCTTCACCCAGCTCTGGGCAAGCCAGGAGTGCCTGAAGGACCAACTGTGCAGATCTTGGGAGTAAGACATCGCTACAGCGCTGGTGTCCCTGTGCTGCTTTCCCAGTGGTTAGGTCGGGATGAGTTGAGCTGGGTTGATTTGGCAGTTTGGGCTGGATTAAGATACTCCTGGTGCTTGAAATCCTGGATTGGTACCAAAGGGATTTTTATCCTTTCTTTGGGTATTGGCTCAGCGAAGCCGCTGCATTGGGGTGGCCGTAGGAGCGTGGCCCACACATCCCTCCCTACACCTTCTCCTGGAGGAAATTCCCAATGGGGGTGTGATGCTGCTGTCAGGATAAGAAATTCCTAAGGATGTGCCTCGTTTGGCTTTCCAGGCACTGGAACCAGTGGATCAGGCACATTGCTTTTAATATTCTTAATAGTCCTTTTTCTTTGGCCTCACTTTATTTCCCTCATTTTGAAACTCTTGACAGCCTTTCATCAAAAGTTTCTGACAAACTCAAAGAGTACCTAAAATGGGCACTCATAATTTAGTACTGTAATTTTATGGGTATTTCAAAGTTCCTGGGTATTGCTATTATTTTATGGAATGGTTTTTCCTTCTTTTCCTTGCTCTTTCTTCCTATGTTCTTATGGAATTATAGGTGAAATGTATTTCTTGGCTGCTGTTTCAACTTTTGTTCATACAGTTAAATATTGCGCTGGTTCAAGATTGCACGAGGCCCCCACATTAAAATTTTATTGTATTTTTGTATTTATTTTTGGCCCGGATCTGGGGGCCTCTCAGGTCCAGGTCTTGTGTAATTTTATTGGCTTGTGGGTGGAGGAAAGAACAAAAATGAGGTTTGTGGCCAGAATGTTATCTTTGGCCATAGACAGCTATTTGGGGGCCTGATTCTGCTCTGATTCATAAGCAAGTAAATCTCGAGCAGCTCCAGTGAAAATGAAAAAGCTCCAGTGATGTAAACCCGATGTAAATTAGAGGAGAATTGCCTCCGTGGTGGATGCTATGTAAGTGTTTTGCTATTTATGATTTAGCTGGGAGCTGTTGACTGGCCTCTCTAAAGATAAGAGCC
The DNA here is from genome assembly GCF_000738735.6 of Corvus cornix cornix. NCBI lineage: Eukaryota > Metazoa > Chordata > Aves > Passeriformes > Corvidae > Corvus > Corvus cornix. The sequence continues at coordinate 1,758,262 of NC_046336.1, read as the reverse complement.
ACCTATAACTCAGTCGTGAGCATCTTTTTCCCTTTTTGACTAATGTCTGCTTGCTAAAAAAGATTAAAACTGTTTTTTTATGATCTCTGAGTAACAGAGCTGAGACTACAAAGCTCATCAAGCTGGGAACCACAGCTGAATTTTGGTGACCTCTCCCTTGAGTGAAAAGCACCTTATTCTACCCTACATCCATGCTTTAAAACCTGTTGAATTCAAGCATTAGAATCCATGGATTTCAAGGCTTAATCTCTTTGTTTTATGAAATACTTTTCACGTGGCCACCACTGCGTGAGTGGTTGCCCATCCCAGTGTGAGTCATGGCCACTGCATCCTTTGCTCCTTCCTGCCTGGTTTGAATCCATCACCACAGCTCCTTTCCTCCCCAAAACCTGTGTCCCCCTCTCCTCTTTGCACATTTATTCCTGTCAGAAGTTTGGCTTGGAAAGGACTTGTCCTGCGAGCCAAACCTTCTTATTCTACACTTTAAAATCCTTACGAAATTTGGCTCGCCTTCCAAAGCTAAGCCTCAGCTCCCTTGTTACTCTTCTAAATATAAAACATTTTTATTGCATTAAGCCATGTTGAAAAGAAAAAGGGAAAAAAAAGGAAAGGGAAGAAAGCAAATCCCTGCACCCAATGTGAAGGAAGAGGTCGGTATTACCCAGGAATGGATCCGGCCTTTGTTTCCTCGTGGTATCATCTCCCTCGCACGCGCTTTCCGCTCGCTCTCACTATTCCTCCTTGAGTATCTCCCACTCTGAAAAGCCCAGTTAGAGTCATCACTGAAGGAGTTGTTGCCAGGCTGATCTGGCGAGTTTGGGAAATGGGAAAACCCATCCCACTATTGATTCCGCTGCATCACTTGCTAAAGAGAAAGCTGTTTTCTAGGGAGCTCATTTAACACCTTCCACTTACACCAAACTTAATTTTCCTACATAGCTTACACAACTTTGGAATGAGTTATTTATAATTTTCAGTCCTTATTTCAAGTGCCATTTTAATCATTTCAACAAAGAAGTTTCTTAATATTCCCAATAATGGCTCTTGTCACTTTAAATATTAAAATTTGCATTAGGGATTCCCTTGGCTACATCTGCATTATTTGCATTATAGATTGTGTGCATGTCTCAGTCTATATATATGTATATATATAAATCTATATATAGATATGGATTTATGAATTATTAGGAAAATTGAGGCAGTTTTAAATGATCCCATCTGCTTTGAAAGCACCATGACAAATGCCAAAGTGATTAGTGATAAATAAGTTCCTAACACTCCAAAATTAAAAGCTCCTAATTCTCAACTTTAAATAAATCCTTATTGTATAGCAGAAATAATTCCTCACAAAGTGTTTCCAACATTCAGAGAATGCTTTTAGGACATCCAGCATTAACATAATTTTTTCGACTGCAGTTCTCACAGGACATCTGATGAAGTCTCTACCCTTAATTTTAATTGCGTAGGCTGCATTCTTAATTAAAAACTGTACAAATGGATTTTATGCCATGCCAAAAGAAATCTGAGTTCATTAGTTATAAAACCCTTTAAAAATTGATGTAAATATGTGAATTCTTTAAAAGTTTGAACTCGGCGTCCTCATTTATGTTGAGTAGCCTTTTATCTAGAGAATAATGAAGTCAATACAAATTAAGATAGTCTGAGTTTTACTTTTCCCTTTTCCTTCTCTTTTTTCCCCTCTTTTTTTTTTGGTGAATGAGGGTGATGGGAGTCAAAGAGTGTGGGGGTTATGTCTTTATGTCATGGTGTTTTTCCTTGAAGAATCAAATTCATTTAAATCTAAACTGTGAAGAAAATTAGAGTGGGAAATGCACTGACCCTTTTGTACTGGGTTATATAAATATAAGTTCATATATCTTTTATTAATTCTTCATATTAAAGCACAATCACATCATCTCGAGCCAATAAACCTAATGGAAATCTGTCAGACTGGAACTTTGGAGGAGAACTCTGGACATCGCTTAAAGAAATACGCGTGCCTTATTGATTTTTATTTTAAAAACGGAGAGTTGTTAATTAAAATGCTTTTCCATAACTTGTCAAGCCTTCAAATAACAAATGGGAAACTCTGAGAGGTTTGTTTAACCTGACAAATTGCTGACCTTTCATTCTACTGGCTGCTCATCTGGTTGCACGGGGCCCTTCCCTTTCCCTTCCCTCTCTGGCAGCTGGGAGGTACCGCAGCGCCTTTTCTGGTGGGTGCCACCAACCTGATCCCACCTGTGGTTGCTCAAAAAAAGGTGGGAATGAAGGGCTGGGGCAGAGTTTAGCTTTTCCTGTGCTGGGAATTAATCTGTAGGATTTCACTCTATTTTCCAGTCTATGAGATTGTTGTTGGGAAGAGGCATCCAGGAGGTGCCTCTCGAGCACAGGTTGTTTGTGCAAAGAAAAGGTAGAAGTGAAATTGAAATGATGGTAATGCCACTTAGCATTCAAACTCAGAGCATTTACTGTTATCCTAACAAAAGCACAAATTAAACAATAAATAAACAACCTGTACAAAAAAAATCCCTGTGTTTCTTTCCATCCTCTTCCATGGTTTGTGCTTCTGAGCATCTCTCTCCTGGTTGAGCCTGGCAGCAGGGATGTTGAAATACCACATGAAAAGCTGAGGAAGTGCTTGTGACGTTTCCAACACGAGCTGGAGCAGGAAGCACCAGAATTCTCACAGGACAGATGTTCTCATGAGTTTCCAACCCAGTTTGGCACAGGAAAGAAGTCAGATAGACTTGGGACAAACCTCAGATTTCCTCTTTGTTTTGTTTTTTTAAGGAACAGAGTTCAGGCAACAAAACCGCTCTACCTTTTGAGATATTTCCATGACTGCATCCTAGAGATCATGAAAAAAATATTCCAATGTAATTGAATATTTTGTGGTAGAAACACACCAGGTTGGACAGAACTTTGGCTATCCATCAGCTTCAACCATCCCATAATATCCCACTTTCTAGAAAATTAAACCAGATCACTCAGAAAGTAGAGATGGACACCCACTAGACCAGGTTGCTTAATTCCCCGTCCCTGGAAGTGTTCAAGGCCAGGCTAGACGGGGCTTGGAGCATCCTGGTCTAATGGAAGGCGTCCCTGCCCATGGAGCTGGATGATCTTTACTGTCCCTTCCAACCCAAACCATTCCATGATTCCTTGAGGGAGATGTGTAAACTGGTTTTGGGTGATTTAAACTAAAATGTAATGGCAATCTGCCACTGCCCAGCTCCTCTCCCACAACAGCAGCAGTGTCCTGCACCCTCTGGTTAGCAGCTCACCGTGTTCAACCTTGGCAAATGTTGGATTCCACATCTTGGATTCCACATCTTTTAACTTTGTGCTTTGGGGATTATACAGAAAAATCAACAAAATCTTTAAATTTGTTGTTTGATTAACATTTTTTCTGTTTAACCAGAGAAATATGAGACATGAACCACATCCCTGTCTAAGTGCAGGAAGATGCTGTACCCAGAGTGCACTTCAGCCTGCATTTAGCTCATCTAACATGGATTAAATTAAGTATCAGAAAAGCAGAGACGTTGCATGGTCCCAGAAGAAGAAAATCCACTTTCCTGACACTCCAAGCACTGCTTTCAAAGAATGGCAAGAGGATTCATCTGAAAAATGCAGATGGATTCATAAAGTCAATTCATGCACCTATTTCACAGCAGCCAACCCTGCTCCTCCTACAGCAAATGCTCTGTGAATGAAGCCACAAAATGTTTGCTAAGCAGATCTTTGGCCCCTTGTTTTTAGTAACCTTCCAGATTTTATGCCAGCTCCATGGGTTACCCAGAAGTAAAGGAAAACATTTGGTCTACAGAAAAATTCACAGAAATGGACACAAACTGTCCTGCATAATTGATAGTTTTATGAGACTGAACTCTGTAAATTTTTTTAATCTTATCCCTCTAGATCCAGTTTATGTGCACATTTGAACAATGACTTCATATCCTTTCCAAACAGAGATTCTGGGATTCAGTCTCGTCATTTGGCCAACACAAATCCCCAAGTGCCAAGAATTTCTAGTTTTGTTTTGCTTTGTGTTTGTCTTTTGCTTGTTCTTTTACAGGATTCCTCATCAAACCAGTCAGTCAGTGGAATGGTTCCAGTTTGCACCAGAAGAAGACGTGCAAATCCCTAAATCACTTCGGAAAAGTTAGGATTTTTGTTGTCTCTGACTTTGATGGTGCAGGCTCCAACTGTAAGACTTAAATCTTTATCTGCACTAAAGGAATGAGGTTGCAGAGAATTTCAAAGGCTGAACAGTTTGCTTTGTGGGCCATCTTCATCAGCAGACCAGGAGGAAGGCTGCTGGAATATTCAGACATCTTTCCATTTGTTATCTCTAAATTCATGCCCTGCTCTGTCAGAATCCTATGACTTCCACAGCCGTGCAGGGAGTATATGACATTTATCACACTTTCTAGCCAAATACTTTTCACAAGATGATTCTTTTTGGTTTTGTTGTTAACTGCAGCCACAAAAACACCTCTAGTTTATTTTTTTTCCAAGAGGCCACTTTTCCAGCTGAACCAGATCCGTGAAGCTGTGTGCTGACTCCAGAGAGATTGTCGTATTATGTGAAATAGAGTCCACTAAAGCCAAAATCTCCTTCAGTTTAATTTTTTTTTCCCTGTGTGTAGACATACAATTGCAATGCCTCATTATGGATCTCATGGATGAACTTTTAGAAATTTGTAGAGGATTTTGGCCATGAAGTGGAAAACAATCCTCTTCCTTCCATCATGTTGTTGGGTCAGGAAGTTGAATTGTTTAAGATGATGCATTTTGCAGACAGGCAGAAGCCCTGGTCTCCGCTTGGGGTTAAAGATCCTTTGAAACTCATGTGATAATTGGTATTTTGGTGCTGATTTTGTGATGAAGACCTGTATGTTCCTCTGCCGTGGAGAATGAAAGGAAGGGAGAGGTGATGGGGATACACAGGGTTCAAGGGCAATATGGCCCTAATAGCATGGCATTAAAGCTGAGATAATTAGGAAGGAGAGATGAATGGTACAGCACTTCTGGGGGGTAAAAATATCTTGGATGATATTCAGTTTGGCTCATAGGAACATTCTGGTCATTCATCCTGATGCCCTCATGCTCAAAACTTCATTTTTCCTTCCCAAAACCATTTCAGGCCCAACAGGGACCAGCAGTACCTCCATTTTTCTCTTTAAACTGCTGGGTGGTGTTTTGATTTGCTCCTACACATTTCTCTTTCTCATATTAATATTTTTTCCCTACATCCACAGCTGAAAGAAAGGCAGAGGACCCAAACCAGGTGATGTGATGGTACCAGCAGATGAGTGAGCTGGACAGAGGTTTGCTCAGATGGATTCACATTGCCTGAACAGGGACTGGAGAAAACAGGGAGGATTTTCAGGGTGGGAAGGACCACGTACTCACATGGTCACCAGGATTTTGGACAGGGGTCGCATCCCTACAGCCCATTCCATGCTGACCACAGCAGATCCCTTTGGTGGTAACAGCTTCTGATGAACATGACTAATCCCAGCAAGGTCTGAACCAATAACCCTGAAGTGAACAACTTTGCAGCCTCTGAACATTTTCTCAGACTGCCTCCGCTGATATTTTAGTTCCCAGACCCCCACCCCCCTCCCGGCTATAAATAGATCTCTGCTTTTAAGATTTTGCTTATTTTGCACAATGTATCTTGTCTGGAATACAATTTATATTTTATCACAACAAACAGCTACCCCATTAAGCTAACATGCATTTTTCCTGAGGTGATCAACGTACATGCCAAATTTGGCAAGAGATACGTGGTGCAGTTACAGGACATCTCTTAATGTAATTAATTGTATTGGGTTCCAGAAATCATAAACACAGAATTTCAGTACTTGTCCATCTGTAAACTGTACAGCTTTCAAAAAGGCATGTTTACTATTTTCTCCCACTATTACTTGAACCAAAAATTACAATAGAAGCAAAATTGTTTTTTAACGTAGGTTGAAATTTGAGTTTGGGCTATGAGTGGTTACAAACATTAATTGACCAATGAACCCACAAGTTGCTTGCCCTTAAAACAACCATAAGAAACCCCTAATTACCAAACAAACAAAATTCCTGTTCTCTTATTTAGCTTCTTTCGTTCATGGTTCAAATTGGCACAAGAGCCAGGCGGCTCGAGAGAGTCGGGAGATGGCGGCCACAGGAGGATTTTAATTTATTGACGGCTCTTGCCCTACTGTACCGTCAGCGCTGCTATTTGAGCGTAATGGATGGAACAGATGTTTGACACTGCAGCACCTCTTCATAACTTCACTCTTCAAAAACAGTTTTACAAGTGCTCACTCGCGTTGGTTCCCATTCAGCACAGGAAACTGAGGTCATGCTGAAACATGAGGCCCGGGCAGGAGCTTGAACTCATGTGCACTGCAGCTGGGCCCGCGCCTTCCGAGCGCCTTAGCGATCCGCGGAGCTGCCGTCGTCTTCGGCCGAGGGACAAAGGAATCGAACTGTTGACGCCCCCACCGTAACATCTGCACAGGGGAAAATATGAGCCCGTGGCTAAACATCAAGGTTTCCTGACGGTTAATTTTGTTCATCATTGATGTGGCTGTTTTTTAGAATTTCTTCGGGTTTCAGTCTCAACACTGAAAAGTTTTCTGGATGGTATTTTTCTTAGTGTTGCTTAGAAGCAATAATTCAAAAAGCAACTGACATTTCTGATATTCTGAGCTTTATTTTTTTCTAGATGATTATTTTAACACATGCTCATCTCTGGATCTGTCAAAAAATCTTTCCAGGCGTACAATGTAGGTAATTCTGTGGCTTGTTTTAATAAAGATAACATAAGGTTTGTGCAGTTGGAGGTACTGATTACCTTCTGTTACTTTCCCTGGGAAAACAATTAAGGCATTTAGGTAGTCAGATTTGGTACCCAATTTGGAAAACCATAGCAGGGCACCAGCCTGATGTAGTTGGAAATCCCCTACCAGAAGTTTTTCTCCTACTGTAACTCCAGCTCCTTCCCAGTACAAGAGCCCTGACAGCCTCGGGGATTTCTCCAGCACTTTTATGAAAACTAATACCTGCCTGCAGCAAGCTGCTGCTCATCTCCCAGCACCAGCACGTGGGCCTTGAACTTTCTGCATCTTTGCTCTCTGGCTTCCATGTACCTTCATATATAATTGTATTTCTGAACTTGCTCTTAATTAAAGTCAGCCCTTTAGTGACTTCGTGGCCCACTCTGGAAGGAAATCTGGCTGTATAGCAGTAGCTACACAGCACAAAATTATGGTTTAAGGTGCTGAAATTGTGTCAGCAGGGCTGAAAATGAAGGTTTCTGCAGTTAACTGCAAACTGAAACTCCAAAACACAGTTTGGTCACAGATGTTCCTGTGAGGCTGGGCTGGGCAATCACCTTCTACCCACCCCTCAAAGCATTCTAATGGAAGGAGTTGGGTTTGTCCAGGTAAAATCATGTATTTCTTATGCTGCTTTTCCGAAGCATCTGTAGGAAGTTCCCCCAAAAAAGAATCTTCATTTTCCTGCTCCAGCTGCTCTCATGGGCTGTACAAAAAAAAAAGTCCACTAATTCCTTGAGGAGGCTGTAAAATCTTCTGTCTGTTATAGCAGAAAGTGACCTATCACATGGAATTCCCTAAAACTTCTGGAAATGCATATTTTTGTCTTTGCCTGCCTATTTCCATGGTGATAACATGCACTATTAAGAGAAAAATATCTTTTGGAGCAAGATAACATGAATATTTGTGGAATAACACCTTCCTCCCTGCACAGCAGCAGGAGCCTGGGGTTGGCAATTCCCACTGTGTTTGTTCCCTCTGCACCCAGAGCCATCAGCACAGAGGGCAGGAGCCAAGGAAGCCACTCCAGCCCTGCCTTCACTGAGAATCATGGAATCACAGAATTGTGGAATGGCCTGGCTTGGAAGGGACCTGAAAGATCATCCATTTCCAAATCCTTGCCATGGGACACCTCCCACTGTGCCAGGCTGCTCCCAGCCCCAATGTCCAGCCTGGCCTTGGGCACTGCCAGGGATCCAGGGGCAGCCCCAGCTGCTCTGGGCACCCTGTGCCAGGGCCTGCCCACCCTCCCAGGGAACAATTCCTTCCCAATATCCCATCTAACCCTGCCCCCTTGTCCTGTCACTCCAGGCCGCAGTAAAACATCTTTCTCCATCCTTCTTGTAGCTCCCTTCAGGTGCTGGAAGGCCACAGTTAGGTCACCCTGAAAGTTCTCTAGGCTGAACAATCCCAATTCTCCCAGCCTTTCCTCAGAGGAGAGGTCAGAAAAGGTCATCAAATCTTCTACTGAATGCCACCATGCCCACTAAACCATATTGTGGAGTTTTGGGTCTCAGTAGTACCGACACTGACCCTGGTCCTGAAGGAGGGACAGCCCCCCACGGGCCACAGGCAGAGGTTGTGCTCAGAGTTGTTTGCTTTCCTCTTCACATAAAAAACACAGGAAAAACCCACAGAAGGCTCCCTCTGCCAGCTTGACCTGATCTCAGAGATGTCCCTGCTCAGGGCAGAAGGGTTGGACAAGGTGTCCTTTCAAGGTCCCTTCCAACTCAAACCATTCCATGACCAGCTGGAACATCCTCTGCCATGCCTGGTTTAAGGCAGTGCCTGGAACAGTCCTGCCTTCCAAGCCGCCTGATGTGCACGGAAATGCCTTTGCTGTGTCTTCAGGGTGCTTTTCAGTGTGTTTTTCTCTCCCTCCCATGCCCCAGCACGGCCCCACTGAACCCAACCACATGGCTGGAGCAGTCCTTCCATCCATCCAGTCTATGCAGGAGGGGGAAAAGTCCCACGTGCGGTTTTGGGCTTTGTTTTTTCAACCTTTAGCAGCTCTTGGTTTGTTCTGGGTCTAACCACAGGCCCTGGCTCTAGGAGGAGTTGTGTGATGAAGGACAACCGGATCATTTTCCCTCCTGCTCTTTCTTGTCCCCTTCAGTTGATAACCTGACCTGTCATTGGCATGAAGAAAACACCAAGTTGAAATTTTCTCCATGCCTGGGGGGTTTCCACAGGGCTTGTGCCAATGTGCAGCCACAGTGACAGCTGGTTTAAAACCTATGGAGACTTAACAGCATCCAAAGGACAAATCCTGCAAACCCTCACATTTCACATTCGGTGGCCTTGTTTCTCTGGAGCTGGAAAATGCATGATAGGAAAAGTTTCCCAATTAAAGACAAGCCTGCATAGTTTGGTTTGTTGATAGTCTTGCAAAAGCAAACAAAACAACTCCTTACCAAGGTTTGCTAGAAGCCCATAGCTTTTTTCCTATGGGAAAATAAGGCTGTTCCATGAAACTGTGGGGAAAATTTGAGCTGACAGCCCAAGATTAAATTCACTTTTCTAACTCAGAGATGGCGACAAGTTTAACTATTCTGGCTTGGCTCAGAGCACTCGGGTTGCGGCTGTGCCTGCAGAAGACATGAGCATGCCTGGTGTGACGCTGGCTCGGGGCTCCAGGCGTGACCACAGGGTCCCTTTGTCCCAGGCACAGGGAAGAGCAAACATCATTGCAAGCAGAAATCCCCCAGAAAGGCAGAATTTTACCATGTTTCTGGAAAAAAACCCCCATGGAATGGCTGATTAGTCCAGACCAGCCAAGTGACCGCAGCAGGCAGAAGGAAGTCCTTAAAGAACATTTTGAAACACTCATCGACAACAATTTCTAAAAGAAAATTGAGACACCACCTTTCCAGCCTTGACATTTCTGTTGGAGCAGAGGTCCTATGGGAACTGTTGCCATAGAGGCTGTAGGTGGTAGAGCAGGAGGCAGCTCCAGGAGACACCAGGCTGTCATGATCCTCACCCCTCTCCCTCTCCGGCCTGAACTGGGGACAGTTTCATGCTTTTTAACCACTTCTGTTAGAAATTCTTAGGTTTAGTCATGCCTTCAGACCCTGAACTCCTGCTCTCATGGATACTTCTGATATTCCACCTTGGTTTAAGTCCTAGCCCAGATGTGAAACAAGATTTCTGTGCTCATTGGAAAAGTTCTAAGGTTTACAAGGAACAAAGAGAGCAATGTCAGGCTCTGGGTAGAGACCATGAGTGTGAAATCCAATTCTGCTAATAAATTGCTGCCTTTGCCTTAACATTGCAAGCCATGCTCTGGAGTTTATTTGAACACATAAAATATGCTAAAAGTTTAGCAGCACCACTGTGTAAAGAGGAGTTGGATGAAGTATATATTTTTAAATACAGCAGGTAATAAAATGTTGCGTAAATCCCCAAGAATATCATTTTGGGGCAAGCACAATAGAATGCTTAATGTGTGTATTCCCAGGTCTGCTGCTTTTATTCCTCTTTTTTCTTTCTCCTGATTTAATCTCCTCACCCAGCTGATGGTTGGCATTATGGGAGCTGTGAGGAAGAGGGTACCTCCACAGACATTTCCAATATCATAGCTCTGGGACAAGGGATGTGAGGTGCTTGCAAGGTGCTGCTGCATCTCATCTGTACTGGTGCAGCTGCATCCAGCTGTGGGAAACAGCTCAGAGCTGATTTGCAAAGGGTGGGATTGTTGTTTGCAAAAGGACCACAGAAGATAAAGGAAAAAGTAAAACAACTGGAAACAAAGGCAAAGATTTCCGCTCAAATTAATTTCCTCCAGATTTATTTCCTTTTCATTTAACTTGGTTGAGAAATGTCCCTGTGGGCTTTATGAGAAAATCAATCTCTCTGTTTCAAGTTCTAAATGGAGTTTTAAGTAGCTCGTCCTGACACTCAAAACTCCATGAGATGCCCAAATTTTCATCAAGGCAGTTCAGATGTTGTTCAGAGCCGCTCCTGCAGCTCCAAGAGAAAAGCTGGAGGCAGAATTGCCTCTTTCTAGACCAGCCTTTGGGTCTGAGTCAGGTGATGTCGCCTGTTCCTTTTACAAACCTTCCTGTAGCTGATTTCCTTTAGGGATAAAACATCCAAATTTAGGATCACACCTTTCAATGAGTAGTTTCATACTTCAAGAGGGTTTTGTTCCCTGACTGCAAATCAGAGTTTGCCCTTTTGCAACACAATGATGCCCCAGGTGGCCCAGAGCTCTCACGTGCCTATTGGTTACCTGCCTTTATGCTGCTGTTTTCCAAATAACTATTTTGAAGTTACTTTAAAATTAAGAACTGCTCTATGGTACTTCTGAAATGCTGCTCCCAAACTGTTCCCAGTTCCTGCTGTAGTCCCAGTCCTTTTAGAACTTCTCATTCTGGAAATGAGAATCGATATTCTGCAGACTTCCAGATGGACAAGTATACACTTACTAATTCAAATAAAAGATGGCAAATTTAGGATAGATTTATGGAAGGAATCATTCCCTGTGAGGGTGGGCAGGCCCTGGCACAGGGTGCCCAGAGCAGCTGGGGCTGCCCCTGGATCCCTGGCAGTGCCCAAGGCCAGGCTGGACACTGGGGCTTGGAGCAGCCTGGGACAGTGGGAGGTGTCCCTGCCCATGGCAGGGGTGGTGCTGGATGGGCTTTAAGGTCCCTTTCAACTTAAACCATTCCATGATTCCATATAAACCCCAGGAGATATATTAAGGAAAAAAAAACCTAACAGCCTCCGACATTAAAATTGCTATCTTTTACTTCACTCTGTGATTTCTAGAATATCAATTTTTAGGTTTTATGAAGTTTTAGCAATTGTAACTCAGAGAGACCTGTTACTTTATTATGTGGCATCAAATAAATATAATAACAAAAATTGGTCCGCTGATCCAATTTAGCTATTTTTACCTGTATATATGTATTTACTAAATAGTAATCAGTGGGTAATATTGAGCAATACATATTGTACACATATATACAATATATTCTATATTGTATTTGACTTGTCAGCTAATACAGTGAAGTACTAAAAATATAAAAGATGTTAAAATCACAACTCTTTGGCACTGAGCAAAAAGTCTTTGGCATACTGAGAACAACTTTTGGTACAGTTTGCTGCATTTGCCCACACAGTACAATTTTTTTTGGCAGGTTTTACCTGTTCATCTCCTGTGAAATTCCATGGGCTGGAAGAGTGCCCTCCTAAAGAGAGAAATCTCAGCATCTCTAATGAGGGGCCAATTCCCAGCCCCGCAGCATCTTCAAATGGTATTTGGCAGAGATCTGCCTTTTTGGGATTTGGATGGATGGAGTTTTCCCTCCATGCAGCACAGCACTGGCAATATGCAAGGCTGCAATTCCCTTTCATCCATTTTCCTTTTCTGAGTGCAGAGATTTTGGGCCTCCCCACAATGGATTCCTGCCCATGAGCAAAAAAGCCTGGAGGTAACAGAGCCTTTCCGCCTCCCCCAGCCACCTCCTCCATGCCTGCAGATATCAAAGAGAGCCAACAAATCATCATTCAAAGCACAGGGAGGGGGGAAAAGTCCATTCCCTGCACTGGCCTGGCTTGCAGATTAAAGGTAATCTGGTAATGAGGACCCACCAGGTGATAATTAATAAGCAGAGTTTTCTCTGTCTGATTTACCTGTCACGTATGGAGAAATTTCCCAGGGACAGGAAGGGCTGTTCTACAGGAACATGAAGTGGTGCCCTTTTTAAGAGTCATCAGTTCAGCCTGATGGAATCTGGAGTCCTCTGTGTGAGCAGGGCAGATGTTAAGGATGGGCTTTCAACTCTTCTTCTCCATGGAGCTCTGCATTTATCCCAGAAAACCAAGGCAGGGGGTTTAACCCCCAGCTAACATCACACCAAGGAAATAGGTGGAGTTAGACCTCAAAGAATATGGAAATCTGTGTTCTCTACAATTCAGGAATAGATTATAGGCAGTTTTTTAAAGGAAGAGAACAGGAAACAACTCAGTTCAATAGATTCCTGTATATGAAAAAAACCCTTTGGGTTAAAATCTGGTGCTATTCATTTTGCACACAGAAATACAGATTTTTCTGTATGTATTCAACAGGATCCACACAAATTGAAAATAATTTGGGAAGACTCTTTTTAGGAACTACACACTCTGAATTTAAGTTCTAAATCTTGTGAGACCCTTCCCTGAGTTCCCTGTGAAAAAGCTTGCTATAAATACATAGAAATAAAATCATTAAAATGTTAATATAATCTATAAAATCAAACAATAGACCTGCTGGAGACTGGATCAAACCTAAATCATATAAAAAACCCTTCTTAAAATGAAGTCCTGGAGATGTGAATAATTTTCCTTTTAAAATATCAGTGCAATCTTTAGGTTTGGTTCAGTTAAATCTGGAACAATTCTCCATAATGAAAGGAAAGAATGAATATAAACACATTTCAGTAGGACTTTGGGATTCCTGACTCCTGTCTCTTTAGGGAGACTATTTTTCCTTATGGCACGGGTCTGCACTGTTAAAGACCTTGCTATGAAATAGTGAGAAGTTGAGGAGAGAAGGAGAACAAGCAAGATTACCTTGGAAAATTCACTCAATAAAGAGACCCAAAATGGTGTGTCCATCTATTAATGTTACCAGAAGTAGCCAAATAGGTTATCCAAGTGAAAAAGAGGAAAAGAAAAACAACAGAGTCCCCGCCAGAGGTGAGAGCTGAGATTTTCCTCTCACACCACTGATTTTTTGTAAGAAATGATATTTTTCAAGAGTTCCTGCTGCCAAAGGAGCTGGGAGTTCAAGTGTTCAGACAATGCTGCACCACAGAGCTGTGTGCTTTTAATTCAATTCCATTTAATGTATATTAAATGGAGAGATTAATTCATGTAAAATACATGTAGTGGGTGTTTCCCATGTCACATAACCCAGTGTGGCAGACAGGCACTAACCAGGAAATAATTCCCTGGGATTGGGACCTCCTTTCCCTGCAGAGGATCCTGACTGTGGAAAGGACAGTAAGATTTCCTCTCCAACCCACACAAGGGCTGGGATTGTATCTGCAGCTTGGAGGCCACAAAAAGGTGAAGATTGGCCTAAGAGTGGCTCTAAAGACACACAGATGGACAATGGCTTTGATAGCAGTGAGAAGAAACACTTCCATTGTCCACAGAAGTGTCCATGGCCAGATTGGATGGGGCTTGGAGCAGCCTGGGATACTGGAAGGTGTCCCTGCCCATGGCAGGGGCTGGGACTGAGTGAAATTTAAGGTCCCTTTCCAATCCAAACCATTCCATGATTCTATGAAGACCCAACATCCTACAAAGCATCATCTGGAAGGGCGCAACCAATGGTTCAAAAGCAAATATTCCTGTTTATTTTCCATGGCTTTATTCCACCGTAGGTTCCATTGCTGTGGCAGGTTTCATGCGTATCTGAAAAAACTCAACTCCTCTCCTTACAATGTATTTTGTTTGGATATGACCCATTCTCCAATTTTAATGATAAAATGAGAACATAATTCACATATTAGCATTTCCAGACCTGTACAGCTGCAGAATAAGTAAACAGTGGAGTGAGTAATCATTATTAATCTGCACCAGAGAAAGAGCAAGAGGAAAAAAAAAAAAAGCACATGATTTTGTGGTGTGCTAAATCAGAAAAATATGGTTTGCACTTCTTAAAACATCCCAAATTCTTTTTTTATCTGTGTTTTAGAGGTGACAGAGAAAAATCTATCTTTTAGCTGAACTAATCTCCAATGAATTAATATCCTTTTTCATATAAAAGTGTTTGGGGAAACTTGAAATTGTGGCATAACCTATTGATTACATTATTTGAATTAAGTTTTCGAAATCCTACAGCTGTTTGCTGTCAAGATTTAAACCTACTGTCTATTTTCAGCTGTGCACTTAATACACATTTCACCTGGTGACTCAATAACATTTTAATATAAAAGTACATGATCAGGGAACATATGTTCAGTGTTCATACGAGGCTTAATAGCGACAGAAGGGGTAACAATTAACAGTTCTGTTTTTTCTGGGTACACAGGGTCCGAGTTTAAAGTTTTTCCTGGGCTGCTTCCAAAAAATCTTTGTTCCTAGTGCCTTGACCTTTGAGGAGTTTGGAATCAATGAGCCACGTTGCCTTCCATAAGGGTGTCAAGTGCAGAATAAAAAACTGCGTCACATCATTTTTCACCGCGGCCAGATGAGGTCTGAGTGAAGGAACAAGGAACAGGAAAGCCAGAACATCTGAAAAATTGACTCTGCAAGCTGGAATGTGATTCTGCAATAAGGGGCAACTCTCCTTTGCTTTTTTTTTTCCCCCTCCCTCTTTTTTTTTTGCCAGAGTAGGCAGGTTGTAGACAGATCTGGGTCTCAGGCCCCCGCCCCTGGGGCCCCCGTGTCAAGGCGCGGTGATAGAGCGCCGTTCATTTCTGCAACATCTGTAACGCATCGAGCCGTGTATTAATAGCTCAATATGCCAATCTGCCACTGTGCGTTCTGACCTAGCGAGGACCAGGAGCATGGAAGGTCTGTAAGGCAGATGTGGGAACGGCAGCAAGGGCTCAAATTAAAGGCAGACCCCGAGTTTTGCACGGAATTGCGGAGCAGTAGTTCTGGAAGAGGCTAATGCTTCCAGCTCAGTTAGGAGGTTAATAGAGCTAATCTTCTGTATCACTATTATTTATAACATGTTGTTGGACTTAATGTTTATGAAGCTCAAGCTGTATAGTGCACATCCAATTATGTTTTCTTACAGCCATGGAGGGTTTTATGAAAAGGAATATTGAGTGAATGCTTTATTGCTGAAAAATATTGTATGGGTTAGAAGGGAAGTTAATCCTATAGGAGGTAAAAACAGTAACAAAGGCTACAGCAAATACGAGATGCTTTAAATTCATTGCATGACATTCTCACCCTAATTATTAGCCCACACTGGGAATAAAAACAGCACCCTCATCTTCAAGTTATTATTTTTTTTTTCCCTTTCCTCATTTTTATTGCACATTTACATAAGACTTCAATGCCTTGTACTTCTTCCAGGCTGCCTTATAAGGTTTCTTTTAACCCTTTACTTCTTCACAGCCCTGCAGGAAGACTCATTTATACCCATGGAGGCAGTGGAAGGCAGGCAACAACAGCACAGGTGGCTGGAGCAGAGGAGGCCAAGCCACGATGGGCACAGAGGTGGCAGCAGCTTGAACAAAAGCCCAGCAGTTCAGGTGCTTATCCAGCCTCAGCTCCCAGAGCCCCATAGGTCTGGAAAGCTGGAACAGAAAATCGTGAGGAAAAAAAAATAGAATCTTAAGATATCCAGTGTTTCCTGCATCTAATTGGACGGGAAATACTGCAAGAGCAAATGCTTCTCATGGTGAGGAGGACCAGCCCATAGCTGGCAGCAGAAATGTCCAGTGGATGGTTGAGTAAGGTAAAATAAAAACTTCTTTGAAAAATGTCCTGGCCAGCATGAAGGACCATCGTTATTGCAGTTAGGGAGAGCAGAAAGAATGAAGTGGGGGCTTGTGGTTTGTACTTTATGCTTAAAATAAGGAGAGTTAAAGAAATTCTGACTGAAGGAAAAAGAAGGAAGGAAGGAAGATTAGCCAGTTAATAAAGGAGATTTATGTGAGTGATGGTGGGTAGAAAAATTGCACTGTTAAATGGGGTATGGACTTCTTTTATGTGGACAAGAGAATTTATCAATTTTCCTTAACTCAAGCTGCACCATAATCGTGTCATCGGGGCCTGGGCTGGAGGAGACACCCATCTCATGGAGAAACAGGTCTGGAGACACCCAGCCTGGCTGGCAGAAATTTGGGAATGGTCCCATCTCCTGCATATGCTTCCAACAAACATTTTTGCTGTGCTGCAGTTTTGATCAAGGCTTGGGATTTTTTTAATCTGTACCGTGAGTCAAAGGTGCACATGGGCTGCTCCAGCAATTCCTCATTTTCAATGAGCAGCTTAGGAGGATTTTGAGGGCTGAGCAAGGCCGGCTGCGATAGGATCTCAGGAGCCTGAGATCTTGGATGATGATGAAAGTTCTCATTTTTGTCATCACTGTCAAACAGGCTGGGCAGAAAGATGCAGCTACACGAAGCATGAGCAGATAGCTGGTGTCTGACCCACATCCAACTGGCTTGCAGGAGCATTTCTTCCCAGCATCTGTGGGAAAGCATCTGTGTAGCCAGTGGCTGATGAATTCCCTTGGAAGAGTTTCTAATTTGAGCTCGTGTTATGTGTGTTCCTGGTTAAAAGTGAATTTCTGAAAACACATGGGTTGTCCCGAAGTTCAGTCTGCCGTTATTGGATTCAGTGTTTCCAGCAGGAATTTAGCTCCTCGTGTTACAGATGATGAGACCTGATGAGCTGCTATGAATGTGTTATCTGCATGGAGCTGAGCCTGCTCCTGCTCCAGAGTGGGGTTTCCTGGAGCAAATCCAGCCTAGGACAAGAGCTGCAAGAAAAGCATTTTCCTCCCCAGGCCACATCACTGCAGCTTCACGTCTCTCTGAGACCTGACACAGGTGTAGCTACAGGACCAGGGTCTCAACAAAAAATCAGAGTAGAATTGTCCACAGACAGAAATAAATAATCCTCTGTGGCTGGTATTTCATTTATCATTTATGCACTTGAATTTATACTCACCTAAATCCTCTACATATGTCCTTAAATGCCTGCAGAAATCTCCGATTTCTCCTCTTCCATTAGGGATACCATCTAAAACCTGCTTTCTATTAAAAACAACAAAAAAAAACCATTCAGAAAAAGTGCATTCTTACTCCATCCCTGAGCCATTTGGCGTTTCAGAAAATCATTAGAAAAGTGTGTGTTTTTCAAAGCCAAAAATATTTTCTTCTTAAAATCCCACCCTCTTCTCCAGTGGCTTCTGAGAAAGCAGCAGAGGCAATTGCCATGGCAAGAGGAAAGTGTGGATGAGGAGCCAGAAGAGCCTCAGGTGTCTGCAAAAGGAGGAGATGGGGCCAGAAGAACCAGGGAAAGGAATTTGGGATGGCCATAGTTAAAAATGCCATTTTCTTGTTGAATCCTGTAAATGGACAGAAGTTCATTAAGGATCACCAGCAAGAAATAAAAGCATTGTGCTTAATTTTGAGAGAGAATTCTGTGTCTATTCTTCAGATAAGGCTGGGGTTAGGATTCAAAAGGGTAGGAAGATAGCTGACTTGGATTGTGGCTGGATTTTGGAATATTTAATTAACTTTATTGCAAGACTTTCTTTACTCTTGAAATGGCAAAATGTGTGTTTACGTTGTTCTGATGTGAAAATACTGACTTTGATGTTGGTGTATTTGAAATGACCAAAGCTAAAATGAAAATGATGGGTCGAGTCTGGAACAAAAAGTTGAATTTAGTAATTTATCTTCTTGGACTTAGAGAGCTGAAGTGGAATGAGAATCAGCTCAAGCTGAGTCATAATTTCTCTGGAAGTCTCCAAGGCTGGGATGGATGGGGCTTGGAGGAACCCAGAATAGTGGAAGGTGGCCCTGTCCATGGCAGGGGAAGAAACTGGATGAGCTTTCAAGTCCCTTCCAACCCCAAACTGAATTTTAACTTGGTATTTGAATGACTTTAAAAAATTTATTTATAGATAATTGTGGACAAGATGAAGAAAAGGATTAGAAAATGATGTTGGGGGAAATAAAAAGGCCCAGAAAAAATATTCCTATTGTTATAATCATGCAGGTTGGAAATCAAAGGAAAACAATCCTGTCTGGATCATCCAGCTCTTGCTTTGGGCATTTTATCTAACCTGGCAGAGTCTGGGTCTGTTGATAAGAATAGATAATGGTTTGTAAAAGGAGCAGTTAAAGATCTGGTTGCATCCCTGGGTATTCCCAGGCATTGAAAGAAAATCTGGCTATTCTACCAAGAAGACTGGACTAGGATTAGAATTAAACTCCTTGTTTAGCTGGAGGACAAATATGTTTGAAATCATAAAGAGTAGGATTAGGGTTATTTAGAGCTGCCCCTTCTTCCTCCTTGTCAAACCATTCAGGAAAATGAGGCTTTATTATCACAGAACTCAAACTTCACACCAACTCTGAACTATCTCCATTTTGAGATGCTCAATAAAACCAGCACTGCAGGGAAATGTTGTTGCACTTTAGGATTATCCAAAGGTCAAATATTCAGAATAATGTAATAGAAAAACACAGGCTTCAATTTAATGGAATAGCATTTAATAGGAGAGGAAAAATACTCTAACCTGGAAGACTTTATCATAAAAAAATTTTAAAATGTAAAAAATCGAGGGAAATGCCAAAACATTGGAGTCTGTGCTGTTTCATAGCACTCTGTGGGCAGCTCACTGGGACAAAAGATACCAGGAATTCAGGAGGTCCAGTGGGCTCCCTTCAACCCCAGAAACTCTCCTTTGGTGTCTGGAGTAAACCTCTGCTTGTCTATGAGAGAACACAACATGTAGCACTTTATTCGTTATTCTGACTGCTCCTAAATCAGACTTGCCTTTGCAAATGTTGGTTCTTTCCATGTGGACCTTCTTTGTCTGAAATTTGCTGGGACAGAAAACAAAAGAGGGTTCAGAATGATTTTTGGCTTTGTCGGCAGATCCATCACGTTGCAGACATGGCTCCACCGCATGGCACCAGGCCATGGAGAACACGATGCATTAAGGATCAGCAGTGCCTGTTATGTTGGCTATTGAGCTAAAGGATCCTGGATCCAAGAGCAGGGTAAAACACTTGGGTGTTCCAGAATAAAACAATGAATCTGAGCTGGTAAATGATGGTTTGGAGCTATGAGACAGTTTGGAAAGTCAATGTCAACCAGAGATCCTACTCACGGAGGAAATGAGTTCTCTTCAGATCTATTCTGGGATGTTTGTGAAATTCAGTTGTCTCAATAGTGCTAAGTGAAGGCATTTGAAATTTTATCATTTAATTTATTTGGTATCAGGCAATGATGAAGGAACCTGAGCGTGTAATGCAGGATCTGCCATCCCACCACAGAAACTCTTATTGCTAAACATATCCATATTATCCAACCACATTGCTAAACATACGGAATCTTTAAGGAAGATTATCTCAATTTTCACTATTTTTAATAAGCAGAGCTGTAAAATATCTCCATTTGCTCCTCTCCAAACCGTTGGCTCACGAGCTGCAAGCGCATTGAGAAGAAGTGGCGGATTTCTCCAGCTGTATCCATCCTCCCATCCCTGAATCCCCCTCTGGCTGCAGTGTTTGGGCAGGCTCTTGGTGTGAGCAGTCAGAGGGTCCGGCCACCCCAGCCTCCCGCCGCATTCCTGCTCCGTACCGGAGGTGACCGGGCAGGGGGTCCCTGCCGGGGTTATGCTGGGCCACTCTCCCTGCTGCAAACAAGAACCTCCAGCAATGCTAAACAAATCAGGCTGCCAAGGATTTTTTTTTTTTTTTTTTTTTTTTTTTTTTTTTTTTTTTTTGTTCCTAACTTTCCCATAAAAAGATTCAGGTAAATGTAGCATGACGAGCCAATTTAAGCCAATTTCAAAGTTATTTGAGTAATTGGTTATTAAGATAACACTCTCAAATTTCAATTCAGCAATTATCCTCTTAAAGATACAGAATGTAAGTATAGGAGGAAGAGAGTATGTGTTAAAGCTACAGAGGCCCCTTTTTGAAAATCTAAAATGTGGAGATATTTGACAAAACCATGGAGCTCCTAATCTCGTTGCACTGAGACTTATCTTCCAGCATGTGCAACCCTTCCATGTTGAAAGCAAGTGTTTCTAAATTTTGGAAGCGAAGTTGACTATTATTAGTGCTCGTATAGATTAAGAGACTAAGTGAAGACCCTCCTTTTAATATATGTAAGCTCCTTACCCATAACTTAAGAACCACAAGGGGACAGAACATTGTCTTCCTACAAGGCTGCACTGCAGACTGATGCAGAGTGTGATGATGGAAATAATGGCTTTGGCAGATGTACTTGGTTTGGAGCCAATTTCTCCGTCCTAATGAATGGTGGAATTACCACAGAAAAGCTTTATAGTTAAAAAAAAAAAAAAAAGAAAAGGAAAGAGAGAAAAAAAAGAAAAAAGAACGAAAAAATGTGCAGCTTATTCCCAGTTAATCAACCCCGTAGGATGGATGGCCATGACCAATTATTATTCCCAGATACTACTGGTTAATCAAAAAACACACAGTTAAAAGGCCTCGCGTTAGCAACTTGGCTGCTGAAAGCAAGAGTGGAGAATCTGCAAATGTTCATCACAAGATTAAGGTTATGCAAATGCTGGGAAGCTTCCTGTGCTTGCACAGTTGCCTTTCAGGAAGGTGAAGTGGGTTTGTTATCTGTGGAGTGGCACTGGGTGTTTGTTACCCCTGGAGTGGCACTGGGTGCTCTCCCTGGAGTGGCACTGGGTGTTTGTTACCCCTGGAGTGGCACTGGGTGCTCTCCCTGGAGTGGCACTGGGTGTTTGTTACCCCTGGAGTGGCACTGGGTGTTTGTTACCCCTGGAGTGGCACTGGGTGTTGTCCCCGGAGTGGCACTGGGTGTTATCCCTGGAGTGGCACTGGGTGTGACCCCTGGAGTGGCACTGGTTCAGGGAAGCGCTGTTGGCAGCAGGGTCCCAGTTCCAGATCCGTGATGTCCTCAGCTACTGCTCAGGGCAAAAGTTCTGTGGGATGAACACTCTCCCAGAGCACATAAACCCCTCACACCCTCTGGCTGCAGCCACCAGCCCTCGGCTCTCTCCCCTCCCATCCCAGTTGTGCCTGGAAAGCAAAGGAAGCGCCGATGCACAACCGGCGTCTGCGGCTTTTTGTGCCTCCTCACTCCAGACTCGGGGAGCAGGAGACACCAGGGAGGAAGCAGAGAGCGAATCCTGACAGAGCAGAGGTCGGGGTTTGTTCACATTTTGGCTCACACCAGCAGAATGCAAAGGGCAGAACCAGATAGGGCAGGAAATATGAAGCTGGGTCTGATTTACTCCTGATGGAAGTTAACCCCCTTCCACTGGAAATTTCCGTGGAGCGAAGCCAAGTCCTCACAGCTGAGAATCCGTCCCCTTTGTGTTCAGATCAGTTGTACTAATTAAAGATATATTAAGACAGCAGAGAGTGCAGTGTAATCAGGACTGGGAAAAATCCTTCAGAGTTATTTTAGCTTTAGTCCTTACGTTTATTTTTTGTGACTGAGATTGTTTAAATAATATGTCTCCAGAGAACAGAGTAAAAATATAGATTCTAATTTGAATATAGATAAACACTGGATTATATATCACAAAATATGCTGGTGTAGCACAAGCAGTACGTGCTACATGTTAACACCAGGTATTACGTAACCACAGCACCCAGCCAACTCACTTTTATCGTGCTAATGTATTTTTTACCTCCAAACATTAATATTTTTATATCTATATATATGTACTGCTACAATGCCATATTCCCAGGTTTTACAGTTTCTCTGCCTTTTTCTGGCACAGGTTACAATGGAAGAAAAACGCCAACTGGAACACATCGAAAAACAAGATCATAAGGTTTCACTCAAGTTGCTTAAATTATTATGTAGGAGGTATATTATCGACCTTTTAATAAAAACCTTTACAGTCTCCATGGAAACATTTTTACATTGACATATAAAAACATAAATGGAAAAAAAATGTTGTAAAAAAATGAATCTGGTCTCCTGTTCATAAATTAGAGGCTGCCCTCGCTGTGTGGTGCCTCATCTTCCCTCCGTTATGCAAATGCAGCTGCTCAGTGATGATTCATTAGTAGAGCATCTTGCTGTAACCTGTGTAGTAAGCTGAGGGATTCGAGAGGTTTAATCCTAAAATAGCATTTACTCTTTCTGTGAGGCAGTTTCCCACCTACTTTTAAACCAGGACAGCACATCAGTGCATTTGGGCTCGGGTTAAATGTGCAGAAGGTGGAAAAACCCTCGGAAGTACGGACTCATAAAATTCAAAGCTCACAAGAAAGTGCCTGCCTGGTTTTCTTTTTACTTAAATTAAGAGCCTCTCATCCTGACCGCACCGAATTTCCAGGAGTTTGCAGCCTTTACAGCAGAGGAAAATCCTCCGGCACC
Organism: Corvus cornix cornix; assembly: GCF_000738735.6. NCBI lineage: Eukaryota > Metazoa > Chordata > Aves > Passeriformes > Corvidae > Corvus > Corvus cornix. The sequence continues at coordinate 1,735,385 of NC_046336.1, read as the reverse complement.
CTCAGCCTCGTGCTGGAGCCCCGGCAAATTTGGGAAGGGGCAAGGAATCTCAAACACATCATTTGAGATAAGGATCAGTCTCTCTTGATTTGAATTCCAGAGCTCTCAGCTGTGGTCTGCTGACATCTCGTCAGCATCCGTGACATTTACCAGCGATATCCCGTTTATATCACTCTCAACTCCAGAGGCCAGATGACAAGATGCAAAGACATTCGAATTCTGATTACAATACAAAGGCAGAAGTTTGTGCTGTTAAAAAAGAGAAGCACAGCACAAAGAGCACCGGAATTGTTTTCCAAGAGGCACCAGCGCAGTACTAAATGTGCTTTTATTTACAGATAATTCTCTGGCAGGCTTCTCTTTTAATCTCAATTTCCTCTCTAATCAATGCAGAATTGTGCCAACCATTTGCAGGAGCATTCTTTACATGAGTACACATGAAGTGGTTTTTCAAAGAGCTGAAGAAATAAAATTGTCAATGTTTACTAAAATAAAAAGCGGTTCCTGAAGAAACCCTGTTCAAACACAAGCAAATGAAGCATTGACCTGTCTCATATAATAAAACAGAGAACTAAATAGTCTCAAAATGAATCATGTAGCTTTCTACCAATTTTCAAGTTATGAAAACCAAAAGGGTGATTAGCACATAGATTTTAAAAAGTTGAAAGAAGAGTCTTTAAGGCCAGGTAAATGTCATGTTCTGAATGCAATAGGTAATACAGATGAATTGTACAGGTTTAAGTTCCTTACAAAGCCCAGTGAAATTATTGAATGCCTTTGCACTCAACGGCAGCATCAGACACATCTTAGGATGCAATTAAAGAGCAAATAACTTTCAAATATAATTTAATATCAAATCAAACAGCTGTTGCCTCATATATAACATCAGTAGAACTTTCATATAGATAAATAGATAAATAGATACATCTATATACGCATGCTTGTGATCCAAACACACTTTTATTAGCATTTCATTTTTTGCAGTTCCTGTCTAATACAGCTGATATGATGATTTTCAGAGGGATTTCTTGCTGAATCAAACTTGAAGCGAACATCCCTCCATACCTGGATAGTTTCTGCAGTGCCTTGAGCTTCGTGTTAATAGCATTGCAAAGGAAAATGATTTTCACAAAGTGCTTCAGCGCCGAGTCTCTAAACACCAGAACCCCCTGAAAGTATCTCAAATTCATTTTGGCCAAGTTCACAACAGGAAATAGGTAAAGGGAGAAAGTCGCATTGAAGTGATTGTTGAAATGAACCCAGAAAAGTGTGGAAAATGCAGAGCTTGTGTGCACACACACAGAGGAGCTGCTCAGACCTCCCTCCCTTCCAATCTGGAATGGAGCTCTGAGCAGCCTGGTCTGTAGAAGGTGTCCCTGCCTATGGAATGAGATGTTCCTTAAGACCCCTTCCAACCCAAATCATTCTGGGATTCTGTGTCGTGGGGAAAATCCAGATCTTGCCTCAGGCTCTGACCTCCAGCCGACACTGCAGAGAAGCACTCGAGAGCTCTGGTAAAAGCCCTCAGATAAAACTCTGAACAGTTTCCTCAGTCTTATTTGTAGTTGCTGTCAATGAGAGAGATGTTACTGCGTGTTTGGAAACGACATGGCGTGCACTGGCCCTGGAATTCACAAACTCCTGCAGTTTCCACGGGCTTTAATAAACACCGCTGAAACTCATCAGGACATTTTTTTGCACACGTAAGTGGAGAGCCCTTAATTCACTCAAAGGACCGAACTATCCTATGAGAGCCCCGTCTGGCAGAATACCTGAAATTCTAGAAGCCCTGTGTGCGGGAAATCCCTCTACGAAGAGCCAGTGTCCATAAAGGAGACAGAGAAGTCCCGCAGCTTCATTCGAATGAAGGGAGAGAGTCCAGGGGGCACACGCCCGCAGGGTTTTCTCTCCCGAGGTTTTGGAGGGCGCAGCCTCCTTTTATCCCAAACTCCAGGCCGCACGCTGCCCTCTTCCTTTACCCATTGCAAGGTGCCAGGAAGGTGCAGCCTTCCCGAGCCACCTACCACATATTTCCCCTCGAACCTGGCATTTTACCCCAAAATTCAGAAACTCAGGCTTGTGCAGACCCATTCGTCTGTTTCAGGAGTCACACTGTCGGGGCTTGAAGTTCCTAGTGATATTAACTCATTAAGAGCCATTTCAAAGCCCTTAACACCCATACCTTCACCCATGGAGATGCGTGCAAAGACATCAGCACACATCTTCCCTATGGCCTGTTTTAAAAGAAAAGCACACAAATTCCGGCTGTTTCAATCAGCTGCATTTTCCACTCGCCCCTTTAGCTAAATTTTACCTTTCTGTGTATGTTGTCTGCTGAAAACTGAATTATGGCTGGAGGTTTGGTCTGGGAAATGCCTTGCTGCTCGCTCTGGCAGGGCTGGGTGCCTCGGGCAATGCTGGGTGACCACCCAACGTGGCAACTCCCGCTGCCCTTAGGGCTCTCGGATTTCCACAGTCCCATTTCACCTTTCCCTTTGCTTCTCCACGCCTGGGAGCGAAGTGGAAAATATTCCTCCTGCAAAACTGGCCAAGAAGTCAGAGGCCACAGCAGAGGGGCCGAGCTGGCAGCGCACAGAAATCCAGTTTGTCTTTTCAGCAGGGACAGAGTTGAAGCCCCAGGTGACTTCCCAGTGATCCCACAGGGTTTTGTGGCCACTCAAACCACCAGTGCCCCCAGCAGCTCTTCAGGAGTCACATCCCTTGTTCTTCAATCCCCTTGTTCCCACCACTGACCACGGTTTGCATCCACAAATTGGCCCCTCTCTGTGAACTTAACGTGAGGCTGTTGGGCCAACAAAAATGTGCCAACATTTTTGGCAAATCTTCCTGCAGTGTTTGTGCAGATCTTTGCAGGTCATTAACCTGACAATGCCGGTGATAAGAGGCTGGGAGTCACAAATGCCTCTGAGTGGTCTCCGAGGCTCAGCCCTTGGCATTCCAAGCACGCAGGGCCAGCAAGGCAGCGGGTAACTGGAGAAACCTGATGCCATCGTGCCGAATGGAGAGCAAACACTGCACCGCACTGTGACTGCCACCGAGGGAAAAGGACCCGCAAAAGGAAAGAGCGAAAAAAGGAAAACTGCCAAGGAAAATCGCTGTGAACTTCCAACCCTGGCAGCACATCCAGTCATGGAGTGGTGTGGGTTGGAAAGGACCTTGAAGTTCATCGAGTTTCACCCCTCTGCCATGGGCAGGGACACCTTCCACTGTCCCAAGCTGCTCCCAGCCCCAATGTCCAGCCTGGCCTTGGGCACTGCCAGGGATCCAGGGGCAGCCCCAGCTGCTCTGGGCACCCTGTGCCAGGGCCTGCCCACCCTCCCAGGGAACAATTCCTTCCCAATATCCCATCCATCCCTGCCCTCTGGCACTGGGAAGCCATTCCCTGTGTCCTGTCCCTTCATCCGTTGCCCCAAGTTCCTCTGCAGCTCTCCTGGAGCCCCTTTAAGCCCTGCAAGGGGCTCTGAGGGCTCTCTAGGTCTTTCCCTCCTCCAGGTGAGCACCCCCAGCTCTCCCAGCCTGGCTCCAGAGGAGCTCCAGCCCTTGAAGCATCTCCATGGCCACCTCTGGGCTCACTCCAATATGTCCATGCCCTTCTGATGCTGGAGACCCCAGAGCTGAGCACAGTCTCAACATCAGATGAGCCTCCAGAGCCTCGTGAGACTCCCATACCTCGTACCCTGCTCCTGCCTAACCAGGAGCTCATCCCCATCTCCTTCCCTGGCCACAGCAGTGCTGACACTGAAAATCTACTTCCTACCCTGCCAGGCTGCTCTGGAGATTATTCCAGTGTTGGGAAGCAACACCGCAATGGAGGTCAAAAATCCATTTTTTTCTTATAACAGGCTGCACTTTTTCCCTTCACATTGTGTCTTCAGACACAACGATGCACCCATTGGAGTAATTACATTTAAATACTAATAATCTAATAAGTTCTTCCATAAACTCAACATCCATCTAGCTAACGTTTACTCTTCTTATTGATATCCCCAAGAAACATGAAGTGTCTTAAGGGATGAGTCCCATGATACTTTTCCATGGGTATATTTTAACTGGATGGAATAATTATTGAAAAAAATCTAGAATTCATACAGGCATGTGTAACATTAAAAAAAAATGGCTTGATTAAGTTCATGATGTGTTTATCGACAGTTTTTTAACTTTTTACAAATTCTTTTTTTAAATAGTGCCAGAGATTTTGGATTCCCTGATAACAACTCGATGTAAACTTCCATGCATTTGAGCCCTTCTGTGAATGGTTGTGATTGTCAAGTCACGTTTCGGTAACTGTGACTGTGAATTAAATGTAAGGCAAGCTAAGTGAAGAAAAAGAATAAATAATTGCAGCAGTAACATTTATATTTGTGCTCCAGAGTTAATCCGATCATCACCAGCATCTCAACCTTTTCTAACCGCTAACACAAGAAGTTTGAATTTGTTATATGTTGTAGGACTCTGGTCGGCACATCCAAAACTGTTCCCATGATCCCAGAACTCCATTGTCTGTTCAACTCTTACTTAGAGGTCATTCCAAACTTTATTTTACCCCTTCTTCTGACACTGAATCTGAGAATATAAACCATGTAGTTATTATTAAACACCCCCAACTTAGGTCCAAAGTTCTGCTATATCAGGTTGCACCAGATCTGACTTTGCCTGTGAAGAAACAATTTGTTTTTATCCCACGTTATCCCAGCTTGGAAGCAGTTCTTATCCTGATGTTCAACAAGCCCGATGTTCACCGGTGCTAAAGTCACAGGCCTGCATATTTTTGTGTGTGTGTATGTGTTTGCATCTGCAATTTCCCAATATTCCTGGCTACTGCTCTCCAAGCCATTGAACTGCTCAGTGCTGCATGTAATAAAACACTGAAGGCATCTGGGTTTTTTTGGACACATGTCTTGGCAGGAGAGCTGGGCTTGAAGTGTTGGATTCTCTTTGCACAGTTTGGAGACCAGCGTGTTTCCAGCGGAGCTGGAAACCTGTAACCACTCATATGCTCTGCTGGGTAATTTGTTAGAGTTTAGGACTGTTTGGATTTGTTTTCAAGTTGGAAAAAGAAATTTAAGGGGGTAACCTAAGAAAGAACAGATGCTAACACTGGAATATTAGAGCTACGAGCTCTTATCGCAGTTTGGGGAGCTGTCTAACAGTTCTTTTTAGGCAAAATCTGGCCTGAAAGTGGCATGAAAGCAAGTGTGTTAAATATTGTGAAAGCAGCTGCCCTCTCTGCACTCCTCTGACTTGTGAAATCCCATTCCTCTGGCATCTCAAATGGCTCAGTTCTGGCTCCCCATCCACTGCTCCCAACACTCTACCCAGGCTGCCTTCAGCAGAAAGGTATTGGCACCTGGCCACCATCCAGCAGGGCATGTTTGACATTTCAGGGTTTGGAGCATCTCCATCTATCATGTGTTTTCCATTCTTAAGGAAAGCAGGAAAATTGGGGAGGCATTATTTTGATATAAATATAAGATGCAGATACAGATGATAGAATCACAGAACATCCTGGGTTGGAAAAGACCTTAAAAATCATCTATTTCCAACCCCTTGTCATGAGCAGGGACACCTTCCACTATCCCAGGTTGCTCCAAGCCTATCCTGCCCTTGAACACTTCAGGGATGGGGCAGCCACAGCTTCCCTGGAAAACCTGTGCCAGGGCCTCACCACCCCCACAGTAAGGAATTCTTTCCTAATATCCCATCTAAACCTGTCAGTTTGAAGCTATTCCCCCTTGTCCTGTCACTACAAGCTCTCAGAAAAAGTCCCTCTCCATTCTTTCCTGTGGTTTTCCTGCAGGTACTGGAAGGTCACAGTTACAACCCTGTATTTTGTACCCAGAGCAGACAAGAACCTTGCACCATTTTGCACCACTGGCTATTTGTTCGATTTATCCCCAAAAATGCCTTGGAGTGTTTTTTGGGGTTATTCCCATGGAAGTGGCTCACTGGGAGGTGCTGCCCAAGCTGCAGGTGAGGGGTCAGCAGGAGGGCTGGGATTTCTTCAGCACACCCAGTCCCAGCTAAAGCTGCAGCACAGCACTTCTGGATTCCAGAGCTGGAGCAAGTGGGCAAGGAAAAGACCCCCAAAGTGGCCCTCTACTATATCAGCATCTGATTGCAATTTCTGATGGCAATTTCTTCCTTTTTTTACACAATTTTCCATCTGTCTGGGTAACCAAAGCCATGCAGATGACTGGAAGAAAATGCCAATTCTTTTTACTTTTGTTGAAATGACTTTCACCCTTCTGCTATCGTATTCTCTGCTACATTTAATTTGTTTTGGTTTAGCACATTTTAGCTGAGCAAACAATTTGTATGTTATGACTTGAGTTTTAGAATTGTTAAGGATTTTTTTCCCCCTTTTTCACAGCTTTTTTTCTAACCTGTCTGTATTCAGCTCACACGCTGGGTTGTATTTAAACAGAAGATCAACTGATAATTGCAACACCACTGCTGGCGTCGCTCTAGTGATGAGGCTGCCAGCATTTCCAGGTTGAATTTTGGCATCAGACATTGCAGCCTGAAAGCCAATTTTATTAAAATGAGTAGAGGGAAAAATCTGTTTGGCCTCTTTTGCTTGATAAGAGTATAAAAAGACAACATTTTAAAAGAATAAATGAATGTTGAGAACACAGTGCCTGACCTGCAGGGATTTTCGTGGTGTTTGCCGCTGTGCTGAGGTGTGCAGGTCAATGGGGATGGGATCACCCTCATCCAGAGCCACATTGTCCCAGATGAGGCCATTGGCCCCTCATTAATTACAAACTGCAGCATCAGAGGGGCACCCAAGAAGTGTCTGGAGCTGGGAGCCCACTGTCCCAGATGAGCACGGCCTCCCCTGCAATCCCACAGTGAGGCCAGTGCTGCCTCAGTTCATCCCAGAAATTCCACATTCCTCAGTAAAAACGCAGCCATCTACACTTATTATTGTCTGAGGGCCCATATCCTACCACCTCCTCTGGAAAATGTGCAACCATGCACCAGCAGAATACAGATGAAAATCTGCACTCATATAATTTTATATTTAAGCCTATGGGATAGGGATAATTACGGTTTTAGAATGGGATCAAAAAGCCCAGATCTACAGAGACTCTTTGAAGTCAATATCTATTTATTATAATTACACAACATCTTCCATCGGACCTGAAAGCATTATTCAGGCATTAATAAATTAAAGTTTGCAAAAGACGGGCTTCCCATGCCACTATTTATCCCCATTTTATGGATAGGCAACCTGGGGAACGAGGAGTTGAGGTGAGTTGCCTCTGTGTTCCAGCAGCACGTGGACACTGGTAGGTGCGGCGAGCCACAGGCTTTCAAACAGAACATTTGGCTCATCTTAGTCCCCAGATTCTCTTGACATTCCCTGTATTCTCACACCTGGGGTGTTCCTGGTTGGAGATGTCAAAGGCCAAACGTTCTGGGATATAGTGAAGCTGCTTAGTTAATAAAACTATTAATGCTTTGTATTTAATATTGCCTTTATCCAAAAAATGCCTTTATTTAACGCCTGTGAGCTGCACAGAGTCTTATTCCAGTCTTCACATCTGTGAGAAGACAGGAGAAGTGGAAATAGGACTTATACAGGTGGTTTAGGGGACTGAAATCCAAGCTGGGAAAGCTGAGAGCCAAAACTCCCTCTTGGCCACCCCTCTCATTTAATTCTCCTTTTATAAATCACACCAAAGAATGGAAAAATGAGAAATTCTGAGGTTGCACCAGTAGCTCAGGTTGTCTCAGGGTGTCCATGGTGGGTGAGGAGGATGTGAAGCAGCACCCAGCCACCAAACAGAAACCTGAAACAATTTGGGCAATCTTTTAACAAAGCACAACAATTACTTAGCAGTTTTTGAAAGGACAGTTCACCACTGAAATATTGCAGTGCTCCATGGAATGGAAATAAATTTGGGTCTGAATGGAGCCTTGCCAATCTATAACCAGTGTTTTATTCAAAACAATCTTCTGGCAGGAGGAACAAAATCATGGAATCGTTCAGGTTTGAGAAGAGCTTTAAGATTATCAATCCCAGCCCTCTGGCAGCCTGACATTCTGTTTTCTGGAGAAATTTGCACCTTGGAGATGGTGCTCCATGGAAACATGCTCACTGCTGCTGCTCTGTGCACGGGCAGAGGACCCCAGTGATGGGGTGGTGCTCCAAACTCTGCCCAGCTCCAGCTGCTGGCAGTGCCCAGGCATCCCCCAGAGCAGCAGGAACTTGCTCCCGCTCACCCCAGCTGTGGCATCAGGGCACAATTGGTGGGATCAGCCTTGCACATGACCAGTGGGAGTTTATGAAATCCGCCTTGGCTGTCAGGGCTGGGCTTTCAGAGGGAAGGAAGCAGTGTTTTCCTTGGGTTGGCAGAGGGCAGTGTGTCTCCTTGCATGCTCCACGGGCACCTCTGTGCCAGGAGAGCACAGCTGGCACGGGCAGAGGCACAGTGTGATTGTGTCCTGCTGTCCTGGGTTCTGATCCACAAGAGTCCCTACACACTCCAAGACAGACACCCTTAGGAAAGGCTCCCACCAACTACCTCTGCTGTGATTTTACCTTTTTCATTATGTTTGACATTTTTGAGACTGAGCTTTGTTACAGACTATTAGCCTATGGCAGTAGGCTGGGGAGATAAGACTTCATCAAGCTATAAATCACACCAAAGCGTGGAAAAATGGGAAATTCTGAGGTTGCACCGGCAGCTCTGGTTGGGTTCGCCTGAGCATTGGACTGATTGCAATATTTCAAGTGACTGCTGGTATCAGCCAATGCTGCAGCTTGCAGGGAAATGAGTTTGGTGCCTTGTGTCTGAACAGCAACACTATTAAAGTTTTGTACTTAGCATCGTTACTGACTTTGTGGGATCACTGTAGCAAGTTTTAAATGATGCATGAAATGAAGAATTCCTGCCCATCCTAAGGAGAGATAATGCAGATAATAGACTGCCTTGCAATCACAGCTGTGCAGTGTTTTTTTGTTCTGCTCACAGAAATGCCCTCCAAAGCCCAAAGTAACAGTATATACAACACACTCACAGGGTGGGATTTTCCTCACTGGGTTTATCTGACTATTCTCCCTCTCCCCACTCATGCATATGTTCCAGGAAGGCAGAGTCTATGGATTATGGACAGGGGCACAGATGCCCAGAGCCCACAGCTCAGCCCAGGACTCCTGAGGATGCTCCTGCTCCTCTCCACCACGGAGCTGCTGCGATGTTTCATAGCTGCTGCCCAGCTGCTGTTTCACATTGGACTTTAAACCACCAGAGTGGGCAACTGCAAGTGTTCCCAAGCAGAGAAGAGCCCCCGTTTGCTGCACCACATGCAGGACCCCAAACCAGAAAGCAGCAGGACCAGGAGGGTATTTGGTATTTTGGCCAGCAGACCTCCACGCATGACTCCAAAGATTTGTGCAATGAACAACCCAATGGTTCAGGCCCAGAGAAGAAAATCCAGTATGAGACGTGGGACCCCACCTTAGCAATGTTTCCATTTGAGATCTGGATTTGGCTGATGAGGCCCTGGCACATCCCAGTTCAGGTGTGTGGGTGAATGTACAGATGGACAAAAACAGTCACAGTGATACAGTCAAGGCAGGTTTTTATCACTCAGGTTTTGTGTCATCCACTTGGGTGTTTTGTCATGTCATGTTTGCTCCAAAAGTCATGTTTCAAACAGATTTATACTGTCATGTGCTTTATACTCTGAGAACTTAATTTTTCCCTTTTCTTTTTTCTGAACAGCATTTTTTATATGTGAAAAATCAATAATAAATCACATGGTCTTGCTACTCAAGGCCTTTGCTTTTGTTCAGTGCCCTGGTGAGTGTTAAGGGCATTGACAACATACAAGTTGATCCAAAAAACCCAGCAATGGGTCATTTGGAGAAATAAAGCTCTACTGGGTCATTTATTTCTTTAAAAAAGTCACATATTAAAAACCATCTCGTAAGTAAAGGAATGCCACATCATTCCATCTGTTAAATATCCTATGATTTTGTTTTAATAAGTTCAGGGATTCACAGGAATTACTTCATTAGGTTAATACTCCGCGACACCAGTTTTTCCTTGTCATAAACATTTTTCTGCACTCCCCCAGTATTCTCTCTGAATTCCTTTCTTTGTCCCTATGCTTTCAAGAGTATTTAAGGAAGAAAAATGTGCAACTCCTCCACAGTAATATATTTCCAGGAGCTGGAAAAGCACTGGGAGTGAGTAGAAGTTAGTCCCCTGCTGTATTTTCAGCAGTTAAGCCCCATTTTCATTGACTCACATGCCTGTCAATTACACTCGACAATATTTATGAAAACAAAGTTATAAAGCAAAGGAAATCAATGTTACTGTTATTGTTATAAAAAATTGCACCTCCTGGTA
>NC_046336.1:1677500-1720000 GCF_000738735.6 Corvus cornix cornix | reverse complement strand
ACAAGCTGCTGGTTTCGCAAGGCATTTTCCATGGAAATGAGCTCCGGAGAAGGAAGCTGTGGGAGTCTGTCAAGCACGCAGTAAACTCAGGTCTGAAGCGTGGTATTTCCTGATGCACATCCTTAATTACAACAACAGAATAGAGAGTGTGGAGGAGGAACTTTTACAGTGCATTAAAGGAAAGAGTGATAGGTGGTACAGCTGTCTGGATTTCCTTGGAAATACAAAGCAATATCATTTATTAATTATGCTGAGGTAACTGGGAAGAAATTTAAATATAGAAGTACCTGAAACCAATAATTGGCTGGAAAGTTCCCCCCCCCATCCCTTATTCTTCTGCAGTAGAAATTACCAACAAAATATATTCCGCTTCATTTCCCATGACACTAAACACGTGGAATATGTTTCCACGTCTTAATATTATTGAAAGATGAAGTGACACTATGAAAAACCTAACGCAGAGCTCCTCTCTTCCCGAGCAGGCAGTGCCAGCTCTGTCTCCTGGAATATGAATGCTCCTTTCTTTAGCACCTGGGAATGTGGAGGACCTGCTGCACAAAGCTGGTCTGAAAATCAGTCATCTCCTCATGCTTTTGTCCCATGATTGACTTGCAAAAATAAGGGATCAGCAGATTGGTTTTCAGCCTCCAAGGTGAGCTGCTGGACTTCAGAGTGATAGACAAACATTTATAAAAATACAACAAAACTGTGTAAACCTGATCTGGCATCAAACAACATGGCATAATTTAGGGATAACACTCATCACCTGCAAAGGAGGAGCATGTACATGACATAAATGTCATGACAGAATGACAGAATGACAGAAATGACAGAAAGATGTGCATGGATACAGAGAAAGCAAGAAGGCATGGGGCAACTCCTCTCCTAAATCACCTGGAAATCCCCAGCCTGGTGCTCCATGGAGAGTGCCTCCATCAGCCTTGCAAAGAGCTGGATGAGCTCCCAGGCTGGGAACTGGTCTTTCATTCATCACAGATTGATCACTAAACTGGTATGGAAATTCCCGCTGAGGAAGGAGCACCGTGACGAGACAAATCGTGTTGTTCTCCAGCAAAAATTGGTTTGATGGACCGAAGTCGCAGAGCAATTGCCACTGTTATGATTTTTATTTTAAATGGAATATTTCAGTTATTAGTGCAAAATATCTCTCTAGCTGTAAATGTAAGACCCACATCAATTAAAATGGAGCACTGTAGGTCTTAAACATCCAGGATTTAATTTTCAAAAGCAAGTGAATTCTAGGTTAAATCTATTATTCCAGCCTTTTAATCCTGTGGGATAAAGGTAGTTGACAGATTATATATCCAACCCCACTCAAGAGGAACAGTAGGGCTGGCCAAGAGTAGGGTGGGTGTATTAAAGAATGATTTCCACTTTCCCCAAAGACATTTATTTCTGTTTTACAAGGCATAACAAGTTTATTTTGATGGCTACCAGACCCACTAATTTTTCTTGGAATCACACAAAATGATTCCTCAAGAACAACCATGCCAGGCAGTGTAGGAAACACATTTCAGAGTGGTTGCTAAAGATAAATTCCTTGGAAGTTTGACTTGGCATTCTTCAATTACTACTCTAATTATTCTTCTCTTACTTAGGCAGTGAGCCAAAGGCTTCCTGGGTGCAGAGGAAGTTAATAGGGGAGATGAAGCAAGATTGTGAGGCCATGTCAGCATATGTTCATTAAAACCCGATTTCTTCAGCATTAAACTCACTCCTGGCTCCAACACCATCCTACTCTGCCTGTGTATTTAATGATAAAAAAATAAGAATAATTACTTACAATATTTCCTGACCCAGTTTCTTTGGTTGTTTGTGCAAAACTGTGCCTATTTAAAAAAAACCCCAGAACCTGAGGAGTTCATTGGGAAATCTACAGTAAAGACGGTGCTGTCTCCTGTTCATTGCTAGAAGGAAATTAAGGAGTTTCCAAAAGCTTCCCAGTAATCCCCACTGCTTTCCAGCGTTCAGCACTGGATATATATAATTACATACGAAAAAATTACATTTGAAGAAAGTTATTTAAGTTGCAAAGCCAAGTAGTTGGAAGTAAAGAAACAGCATTTTTACCATTGCCTGTGCAATCCTGGTTCTTCCCACTTTTGTATCCAACTTCTAATATTAAAAGAGAGGGAGTGGGAAAATATTACGTGGTTATGTAGTTAAAGATTGGATCGTAATGCACGTGCTCCTGGGAGCAGAAGTGGGGTTGCAGACATATGTAACTGTAAATCTGGCATTCCTGAACATCCAGATCCTGCCTATCCAAACCAAATAACTTCCTTTTAACATGTTTTTATGTGATTTCCTGGTTTGTTTCATTTCTGAGGGAATATTTATAAAGCAAATCATCTTATGCAGAGCTCTTTAAAATAATATTGATTTCTTGGGTCCAGCTCCCTTTGTTTTTCTCTGTCTTCCGCTCTTGCTCCTTCTTTTCCTGGGAAAACATGGAAATCTTCTCCCTGTGCAGGCACCTGGGGGTGTTAGGGGATGTTGGGAGAAGATACAGGCATTAGGGTGATGGGCCCCAGAGTCAAGGTCAAGATTCTTTGGAATTTCATAAAACCCACATGTGACCTGGGAGCCAAGGGAGGGAAACTCCAGAAAAAAAGCCAAAGGGCCTTCTTAAAAAACAGTTTATAACTCAGTTAAAGCTGGAAGAAATTTTGTGGGACCAGAAAAGGCCTTTCTCTGGCCTGAAGGCTTTCTCTCTGCCAAATTTCAAGTCAGATTTCATGCAGCTGTTGGAGCTCATCCCGAAGAAAACCAGACTCGGGAGTCACCCTCAGCATGGAGGTCTGGGTGGCCAAGGGGTTCCTGCTGAGACATCATGAGGAGCTCTCCTCTGACTTTTTGGAGTCTGAGGAGTTTGCCACTGGTGGTAGAGGGAGAAGAAAGTCCTCTCTGAATTTCCAGCCCCTCAAGGCTCATCCCCAGCCCATCCCATTGGAATGGGGTATCAAAGGACAGACAGAAGGAAGAATCTAATGTAAATGTTGAAAACTGACCTAAATCCTCCCTGGACAACCCGCTTATTTAATATGTTCATTTGAATTCACTTCACAGGCAGAGAAAATGCGAATTTTTTAAAAATAAATGTTTATTAACGCAAGTTACGGGCAAAATAACTCCACTCTCTTCCTCCTGCTCCACCCCAAACTCAGTACGGAGAGAACCTGAGCTGTGCTCAGCATTAAATGTAAAAATCTATATATTTTTATTTCCTTTTTTTTTAAGTGGGCTTAACGAAAACACGATTTCATGGATCACCAATAAGCAAGTTTTTAAAAAATGTTCCCTTTTAAAATTATAAAGGGAAGAAAAAGTATCAAGGTAGCCAAATCTCCAGGATGTCTTACAGCATAGTAGGTATAGATCCAATCTCAAAGAATTTTTATTAACCTCTCATTGCTTCCAAATTCAGAAAAATTCCCCCAAATCTGAGTTTCAGCATCCCACATCAGAAGCTGCCAAACATCTCACCATGACTGAGGACCACAGACGGTGTTTCTGCTCTCCTCCAGTGTGGTTTGGAGCTGTGTCCTCAGCCCATGGGGAGGCACAGCAGTTCGCATGTCTGACACCTTTTAGTGCACAACGTGGATATTTAGAGGCAAAACCTTGGATTCCACATCCCTGCTGCAATCTGCAGGGAGCTGGGAATGAGGGTTTGGCCCTCAGCTGGGTTTGGCAGGGAGCTGCTCTCCGTGCAATGCACCAGCATGAGAATCTGCCCTTCCCAGCCAGCCCTGAGCACCTCCCACCACCAGAACCCTTTCTCCTGAGCTGTGATGTGGCCTTTCCACACAGTATTGGCAACCTGTCTTAAGCATTATTCCTTATGTTTTATCCTATTTGTTTTCCCACAGATCACCCTGCTTTAAACCATAGAGATGCAGAAGCCAGAGGAGGTGGTGGGAGCCAGGAGATCAGGGGTGCTCATGCCCAACCTCTGCAGCCCTCCTGGGTGCTACAGGCTGAGCATCCTTGCTGGGGGAACTGGTTCTGATTGGGGTCCGGCCAGGAACTTTGAAACAGAGGCATTCAGGGGTCAGTACTGAGGCTGGTAATGTTCAACTCCGCTGTCAGTGACGTGGACAGTGGGATCAAAGGACCTCTGGCAAATTTTCTGAAGACACCAAGCTGTGTGGGGCAGTCACAGGCTGGGGGGAAGAGGTGGATCCAGGCTGGGGGGAAGAGGTGGATCCAGAGTGATCTGGACAGGCTGGAGGGGTGGGCTAAGCCTCATAAGCAGCAGTGAGTGCTCCCAGCCCAGAAACCAGTGGAGTCCTGGGCTGCATCCACAGCACTGCTGGGAGCAGGGGAGGGAGGACAGGACAAGGAGCAATGGGTACAGACTGAGAGAGGGAAAATTTAGTTTGGATATTAGGGAGAATTTCTTTCCTGTAGTGTGGGCAGGCCCTGGCACAGGGAGAACAGCTGTGGCTGCCTCTGGATCCCTGGAAGTGTCCAAGGACAGGTTGGACATTGGGGCTTGGAGCAGCCTGGGACAGTGGGAGGTGTCCCTGCCATGGCAGGGGGTGGAAATAGGTGATCTTTAGTGTCCTTTAGCATTCTTTGAAGATCTCTGGAGATGAATACAAATGTACCCACAAATCTGAAACCTACGAGGAGAGAAAACTGCATCCCATTAACTAAAAGCTGTTGTAGAAACCACACACCATGTGCAGGTGGTTGAACTGTGGTTCACCAGAGCCTGGTTCTGAGCTGGTTTTTCTGGCATCATGCAGAAAGGAACCTCAGCCGTCCCTAACTGTGAAGCAAAGGGGTGAGGAAGGGCTTCAGACTCACCTGTGTCACCCTGACTCATGAAGAGCTTCACCCACTGTGAACCCCACCAACATCTACTGCTTCACCTCCAAACCCATCTGCCAACATCAGGGACATCTACCAGCTCCTAAAACACCTGCTCTGAAATCTCTGCTCATTGCAATTAAATATTTAGATGATGCTTCATTTATGAAAATTAGATTTTAGACGTGAATTAGGACTACCTTAATTATTACACTAAAACATGGAAATGATAGTATATTATTAGAAACATATTTTTCTTGCAAAACTGTGTTTGCGATTGTGCCAGGAAAAAAAAAAGTTATGAAATAGACTTTTTATACTAGGTGTTAATTCTGAATAATTAGGATTAGGCACTGGGGATTTGCAACCCAAATAAAAATTACCTAATTAACCCTTATATTGGCCCTAACAGAGAAGCCAAATAGTTCAGCAATAAAAAAAAAAAGAAAAATGAAAATAAAAAGGCTCTCCACATGTATAAGTGGATGTCTAATAGTCTAAAACGAAATGGGATTTAAAGACACCCCCTGGAAAATATTTACAAACCTGAACAGAGCCATCCAGACAGCTGGGATTTGGATTTGCCATGATGTGATCGACATGATCCAGATACTTTAGGATCACATCCCAATTAGGAAACATGAAATCATCTCAGGTCCTTTACTTGACACTCTCTTGATGCTGATGCTGCCGTCTCTAATTTCTTTTTGTAATGATTATTAGTCTTATTTAGGATTTTTGGGTATTTTTATTGTCTAGATTTTCTCAAGTATCCCACTGCACATCCAGGAAGCGGCATATTCATAGGAATAAGAGCTGGCAGTCTCTTGGGAAACATTCCAGCCAGGAGGGACACACAGCGGCAGGAACAGGCCCATCCTCAGCTTGGGCATCACCTTTTGGAGCTGCATTGGATTCATGGCCAGGAGCCAAGACATCCACCTCTCCCTTTAAAGGTCCTCTGAAAGCAACCCTGACCAACAGCACTCCAAAATGAGGGGGGAAAGAAGGATTTCACAGCCTCAAACAGGACAGAAGATAATTCTCTTCCTCAGCCAAGGGCAAGAGGAGAACCGCAGAATGTCCTGAGTTGGAGGGAACCCATGAGGATTAGGTTCAACCCCTGTGCCTGAGACTGTTGTCCAAAAAGTCCTGGAGCTCTGGCAGCCTTGGTGAGCTCCTCTGGACTCACATAAACACTAAAGCACTGCAGAGGATCTCCAGTTCATTTCTCTGCCCAAGGTGTAATTGTCAATGCATAATCCAAGGTAAAATCCACCCTGCTCCAGTTCCATATGTTTTACAGCTTCTTCTATTTTCATTTCCTAGACAGACTTGGCAACCTGCAGAAATACGAGCTACACTTGAGCTGAAACAAGACCTGGCCAAACTTTGAGGCTGCCAGGGTTTGAGATGCATGCAAAATTGAGGCAGATCCCTCTAGATATGATCATTTTTATGAGTTAAGAAAGCACGAAGGCATCCGTCCAGCTTTTCCCACCAGCAGGTGAAACATGCCAAATGTCCCAGTTTGTTGCAAAAATGTGGCACCAGGCTCACTCCATGCGTGCAAATTCTCCTCTCCCACTGCATGGGGGAGGATCTGGAGCGTTACCTAAACCACCAGCATGAGAGCAGCGGGATGCCATTAACAATCACAGGACCCAAGGGAACCACTGGAGCTGTGCCGGGGGGGGTTTAGGCTGGAAATCAGGGAAAGGTTCTTCCCCCAGAGGGTGCTGGGCACTGCCCAGGCTCCCCAGGGAATGGGCACGGCCCCAAGGCTGCCAGAGCTCCAGGAGCGTTTGGACAGCGCTGCCAGGGATGCCCAGGGTGGGGTTGTTGGGGTGTCTGGGTAGGGCCAGGGGCTGGAATGGGTGATCCTGTGGGTCCCTTCCAGCTCAGGACATTCCACTGTTCCATCAAAGTGAATTGTGCCTGATCACTGATTCCTGAACAATGCTGGCATGAGTGAGAGGAAGATTTATGTCCAAAGAGCTTCTTCAGACCATTATTTAGCCAACATTAATTACCACTCTTATTAAGGATGAGGTGAAACATTGGTGAGTGCTTATAGACATATGCAAAGTACATGAAATTGGGACAGTCAGGAAGAAAAGCACAAAGCTTTCTAATAACATTTTTAGGCTCCAATCATTGAATTATCCATGGACAACACTTTAAATGACCTCAAATATACGTTGGTTTAGCTCAGAGAAATACAGAGTGCAATACATTGTATATATACCTGGCACTTTGTGAGTGCTCTCCCTCCAGCTTCCTCCAGCTGCAATTGGAGCAAGGCTCTGCGGTGTCCCAAATCCCTTGGGAAGCCCCTATAGCATCCACTGCTCTCCCAGGCCCCATTCCCAACACTCCAGCCCCACCATGGGACCACCAGCAGGCTGTTACCCACAGACCACGCTCTGCCTCGCAGGAAAACCGGGATTTTGCTCAAGGTTTATAGATTCAGTCAAACCTCCTCAAACAATTCCCATGGAAGAACTCGATATACATGAGGCTGAAGCCTTAATTTTTTAAGTTTGCTTTTCCCCTGCCGTACAGATTAAATACATAATTTGATTTCATCTCATTCAATTTTAAAACGATTAATCTTATCAAAACCCACACGAGTGGTCCCAGCTCGGTTCAGCTGGACAGGTGCATCTCAATTCCAAGGCAAACACCCATCCTTGACCTGGATTTCGTCTCCATGCACCAGGAGCACTGAGTCCTGTGCCCAAAATACTATCTCCAGTTGAAAAGAGAAGCAAAATCCAAATTCCCAAGAGCCTCACAGTGCCCAAAAAGAAAAGCAGGGTTCCATTTTCCTCTGCTGGCAAGTTGCCTCCTGCAACGTAGGCTGGATTTCCTTCTTTTAAAATCTGTGAACAATATAAATGGGAGATAACTTGCAATCCTTAATGCTTTCCATCCTCTTTGCAAAATCTTTTTATAATGCTCAAATAGTTGGCTTCCAGTGATGATCTTATAATGATCCTAGGGAGTACTGAGAAACTGCGAGTAAATTCAAGTCAAATACATTTTAGAAAATTAATACAATATCACAGACCTTATATTGAATGATTTTCATTACAGGATATAATTCTCTTACTGGGGAAGAGCAATAACATGGTGATTGTTGATGTTGCCAGTGCTTTTTTGTATTTTTTTTTTAAATCTGCAATACTTAGGCAGTAAATTGTGCCGTTATAGTTGCTCGGCAACCATAACTTCTGCATACTCACCTCCCGTGGTTTTGTAGCAACAACAATCTTATGATAACAAGGGGATGGGTATCTTTTTTTTGCAATCAAGATTCTCCTTGATATGCAAATGTATGCAACATTTAATGTATTATGTATGGGAAAAAATTAAAATAATTATTTCATTTGAGTAATGAGCATTAAGTGTTGATTTCGGATTTCGAATGGCAGGAATGGACCTGCTGAAAATTTGATACCAATAAACAGAAGAAACCCACTGGCATAGAGTAAAACAATTATATTCTCCTTGGAACACCTGCTATTTCCATATCTCAACAGTGAGATACAAAACAGGAACAGGGAGAATATTCTGGGTTTGTGGGTTTGAGTTTTGGAGAAGAGCGAGTGGCTATTTAAGACAATAGGAAAATAGGTTTTAAAAAAACCAAGCTAAGAGAAATGGACTCAAAGTAAATGCAGTGCCTGCAGAGCAGGACAAAATTATGGTAATCTTCTCCAGAGAAACTTGGTTTTCCTGGGTAGATCTCTGGGACTCAGTGCAGGAGACCACTTCAATATTTAAATTCAATTCAAGGATTTAGAGCCTGAGAGAATTTTGGGCATCCCCAAAGCAAGAGGCAGAAGGACCTGGGTTCTACACCTCTGTAAGAAAAAGAAAATCCATTTTTAACAATTGGGATTTTTCTTCTGACTCTTTGGACTGAAGTGGAATTTGCTCATGGATGTGCTGTTGTACCTCATCAAGACATTGAAGAAGCATTTTTCATTATTTGCGATGTTTTGGTGGGGTTTGGGATTTTTTTTCTTCAGAATGGTCCTATACTCATCACACATTTATTTTTATCCTCATCCTCTGCACAAAGACAACAAAAAACTAAATAAAGTAACTATTAGACCATCCTGCAGGAACATCAATGGACCAAAATTATTCTCTTCTTAATTCTATTAAGAATTAATTCTTATTCTATTCTCTTGTTTTAATTAGGCAAAATCAAAATTATCTACATTTCTGTTTTAATTGCTAGAAGGAAAAAATAAGTTGGTATTGCACACTGAATTTGGAGGAATCTGTGATGGTGTAACACCTCTGAGTGACTTTAATTATTTAATGCAGCAAGTTTGTTTCCTTTCAAGTCGAATAGAACTCGACTTTTCACACCAGCACCAAGTTTGGGTTCAGCTTTTATTTCACTTCCTCATTTGATTCAGATTCCCCCACCATAAATACAACTGAGTTTTTTCTTTTTGGTAGCTGAGATTTAATGGCAAATTTATGTGGCACCACAGCAGAGGGAAGTGCTCTGGACATCAAAGAGGTAATTTTCCCTGTTTAATCTCTGCCTCATCAGGATATCCTCCAACTTCTGGAAAGCTTTGTAAGTACTTGAACATCGTGTCTCTTTATTAAGCTACAAATACCCTGAATGGAGCCTCCTGCTCTGGGACGCTGTTGTTGAGTGCCAAGACCCCTCCACCTGAGCAACACAATCCATGGTGCTCTGCTTGAGTTGAGATCAAACCAAGAACTGCACTTTTCTACTGCCCTGAGGCCACCACAACAAAATTATCTGCCAAGCAGCACAGCTATAAATAGAAAAATAAAGAAACCCACCCTGGACTCTTTAGAGAAATGACTTTTTTGAGCAATAGAAAGGAAGCTCCTGCTGCCAGGAGCCTCCTGGTCCTCCACCAGGATATTGCTGGGCATCTTTCCCAGTCACCTGCAAGAAACCCTCCCTCGCCCAGCCCTCACCACTTCCCTGGGCTGAAAGTGTTGAAGAAAGCTTTAACTCAGATGTGCCATCAGAAGTGGCAGTGCAGGGAAGCTGCCACATCCCTGCAACACACTCAACATTTCCCCTAGGACCTCATGGTCCGGGTTCCAAATATAATTAGGAGACATTTCAAACACTGCTTTAGATTACGTATACAGTAACATGCAGTACTGACATAACTGTAGAGGATATTTCTTCAAGTCTTTAATCATCAAGTCATATTTTGTCTTCTTTACATATAGGTCATTTCTTTGACAGAATAAATGATTATTAGCCTCTTAGTTTAAATGTAAAATTTAGCAGAACTATAGTGTCGCTGCTCCCTGTGTTCTTCCTTTCAGTATTTCTCTTTCATTAAAACTGCCTTTGAAATCTTTTACCCTCTACTCTATCTGAAGCCCAGGGAGGACACTCTAATTTCAGAAACCCTGTCTGTGCTAAAGGAAAATGTGGAGGCTCAGGCTTCTGCATCATTTTTTCCCCCCTTTTTTTTAGGATACCAAGATCACAGTGATGCTGGTCTACAACAGGCAGGGAGCAGCCAGCCAGAATGTGGCATGTGCTGGGAGACTTTTCCATGCAAACTGGGCTTTTTCTTAGAACACAGTTCTTCCCTTAATATCCAAGGAACAAGAACAAACAGAAACAACTATTTTTGTTCAGGCGCAAATCTTTCCCTTCCCCAAAATTTTAGATGCCATATATGGATGTGCATATATAAAATATTTACTCTGAAGAGAGACAACTTATGAAATTCAACAGGCTGGGCCCTTTTGAGCATCATAAACTTTGCTGGCCAGCCTGATGTGTTCATGTGTAATTTTCACCGCCTCCGGAAACCCTTTTTCTGCTCGGTTCTCTTTGCTGCTCAGAAGTGTTTGGAAAGTGCACAACAGCTCCCTGCACATCCCAAAAGGTGCCAGGCACACTCCCCACTGTGTAAAAGCTCTGATTGCTCAGGGCATGCCAGAGCTGTGCCAGCATCCCACCCGGGATCATGCTGGGAATCAAACAAACACCCAAACTGGGGCAGCACTTGGCCCTTGCTGCCACACCAAACTCCATCCAAACTACCACAGATAAGCTCTTTCCCACAGTGTTTTCACAAGGCCCTGGGTACACATTAACAGGCACAGAATCATGGAATCATGGAATGGTTTGTGTTGGAAGGGAGCTTAAAACTCCTCCAGTTCCAACCCCTGCCATGGGCAGGGTCACCTCCCACTAGACCAGGTTGCTCCAAGCCCTGTCCAACCTGGCCCTGATTTGTTAAAGCTGACACCAGCAGCAAAGCAAAAAACATTAGGAAAGAGAATAAAAAATTAAAACTAAATCATAAATGACCAAATATGACATTGCTAGAAACAGCTCCATCAACTCCTGTGGTTCTACTTGGAGAAGCACAAAGCCAGGATGAGAAGGGTCACAATAAAAAGTGTTAGACTTGCCAAGGCACTTTTTCACTGGGCTGAAACCTCTTATTACCCAGCCAGCGAGATTGTTTAAGTGCTGACCAGTTTACAAGTTCAGTCTCTATAAATATGAGTGCAAAAAGCAAAGAGGAGCCTAACCATAACTGTTAGGATCTGCTGTCCAATAGAAAACTAAAATTGCATCAACATATTATAAATATGAGGATTTAAAGCCTTCTGGAGAGGGTGAGGTTATAATGCTGCTGAACCAATACTATAAAACATGAAAGATTTCATCCTGCTGCCATAATTCTGCTGCTCTGATGCCGGATTTTCTTAAAAATATGCATCTACATTGCAATATTTAGAGATGCTCATGATTCTTCTTGATGTATTCGCCCCCCAAATCTGAGGATTTCCTTTGGACAGGGGTTGATTTTCAGCTGGGAAAACTAAAAAAGGTTGCTACTTTGGAGTGAGGACCCCTGTGGTCCTCCACTTGGCAGGACAATAGAGTATCCATGGGAAAACTGGGCCATAAATTTGAGCGGTCCGTGGAAACTGGGAAGTGCAATTCTAAATCCTCAGCTTCACCGGTCCTCAGAGCCAGAGCAGTGTCACAGGATGGAAAACTGGTTTGGGGGATAGAGAGCTGCAGATCCATAGTTCCCTCACACCTCCCCTTTCACACCTCCTGCCTTGTCTCCAAATCTCTGTCCCAGAAATGCCCTTCCCAAGCAGGATTCCTACTAAACACAGGGCACGCAGGCCTTGGGGTCTGAGCTATTAATTCTGACCCTCCCCATGCCATAAAAGCACAATAGATCCCATAAAGCCCTTTAGGAAGTTGGGTGTCTAATTCCCATTATCACAGAATGAAAAAAATAATCAATTAGAGACTGTAAGCTCTTCATTTCACATTCCCTCTTTTGTTTCAGATTAGATTCCTAAACCTGTTTTGAATGATCAGATCCTGTGGGAAGATTTTTATCCTTTACTCACATTGTATTTTGGGATGCAGAGCTGCTGGAACATGTTGCTGGAACAACAGAGCACATCCAGCATCAAGAAATTCTCCTTTTCATGGAAAAGATTGCATTAAGAAGAGGTGGAGAACCTCTCCGTGAAAAAAGACCAGAGGATGAAATTTCCGTTGCAAGTTCCACGGCAATTTGTAAATAAATACACCTAGTAACTAGTAATTAACATTTTATTAGATAAATGACTCGTGCACACTAAATTACCATGCATAAATACGCCATTAATATGCAGCAGAACTTATAGTTCAAAGCTATCAGCAATGTAAACATATGTTCACCCACTCCATCTCGTGCTCAAGGGCTGCCATGAAATACAGCAGTGATTTAGGAGGCTTCAGACTTCCAGGGAAAGCTCCTTGTTCATCCGAGAGGATGGAATGAACTGGCTTCAGCCCACAGCAAGGCAGAGCAGACGTTGAGGAGCTGCTTTGCTCTTTGTTAGTTAGCAGTGGGCAGAAAAACTCATTTTCTGACCATCATAGAAATGTTGAGCTGTCTAAGGACTGGTGTGGAGCAGAGGAGTTCATACACTGAGAGGAGCCTGCCCTTCAGCCCAGGAAGGACCTGGAGCTGCTGGAGCCAGTCCAGAGGGGCACCAGGATGAGCAGAGGGATGGAGCAGCTCTGCTGGGAGGAAAAGCTGGGAGAGCTGGGGGTGCTCAGCCTAGAAAAGGGAAGGCTTTGGGGTCACCTCATTGTGGCCTTGCAGAGTCTGAATGGGCCAACAAGAAACATGGAGAGAGACAATTTACAAGGGATGGGGTGACAGGACAAGGGAAAATAGCTTCAGAGTGAAATAAGGTAGGTTTAGATGGGATATTGGGAAGGAATTGTTCCCTGGGAGGGTGGGCAGGCCCTGGCACAGGGGGCCCAGAGCAGCTGGGGCTGCCCCTGGATCCCTGGCAGTGCCCAAGGCCAGGCTGGACGCTGGGGCTGGGAGCAGCCTGGGACAGTGGGAGGTGTCCCTGCCATGGCAGAGGGGTGACACTGGGTGGGCTTTAAGGTCTTTTTCAACCCAAACCATTCAGGAGTTCTGTGACAGTATCAGAGCACTTTGCCATCATTAATGAGCCCAGCCATGCCCAGCAGCAAAGCAGAGCTCTGCTGCTCCCACATCCCAGGCTGAATCCAGGCAGGATCAAAGGCTTTGCTTGTGACCACACAGGAGGTGGTGTCAGAGAGGGCTGTGACTTCAGCCAAAATTGGTCCTTGAGCCAAAATCAGCCACACCACCATGCCTTGCCCTGAAAAGGAATATGTAGTGGGGTATGACCTCCAAGAGATTTAAAAACCACATATGATTGCCACTTGCTACCTTGAAATAGATGAAATTAATTTCCTCTCTATGCCATTCCCCCTCTCTCTTAGAAATCCCTTTTCCAGGAAATAAACAGCAGTGCTGAGCACTTGGCTTTTATCCTGCTGTCAGGCTCTCCAAATGCACCACTCACAGGAATTTCTATTAGTACATAAAATATGACACATGTGAGGAAAGGTTAACCTGGACACCTCACAGTCCAGCTCTTGATTAATTCTAATTTCAGAACGGAACAAAACACAGCCAGTGGAGTTAGGGTGACAACCAGAGAGCAGAAAGCACCAGGATGAAGAGGACACCAATGCAGAACTTTCCTTGGAAAGAGCATTTTTATGCACCCACACTCTCAGACACAAAGCTGAAAGTTAACTTTAATTTCCTCAGGAGTAACCCTGCATTTATTCAGATCTGTGCCCACCCTGGATGAAAGGTCCATGGAGTTTTAGTAATTCTGGGATGGATACCAGCCCAGCAGCTTTTCATCCCAGCCAGACAAGGGAGTGTCGATATTCCCCCTCTGCTTGCAGGCACCCAGATCCTCCCCCACGGCAAGTGCTCACCTGGGCATGAATGAGCAGCCAACCATGGCCAGCACCTCCTCCAGCTGGTGCCACGCTTTTATATCCCTTAAACTCCTTAATGACTTGTTAGAGGTCAAAGACATCAGGACTTGCCTGTTCTTCCCCCGGAACATCCCACCTGCAGCCCTTCACCTGGCAGACATGAGGGCACGCAGGGGCCACTCGGTACTTTTCACTTTCCTCTAATTTACACACATGGTTGAACTGAAACGTGGATTTTATTGTTTCCTTGGGTCATGATTAACCTTCTCAGCCACTGCCGCTGATTTTGGCTGCCAGGATATTTTGGCAACTAATTCCCCATCAGGGAGAGAACAAACATTGTTCAAAGATGTCTCTACCTCTTCTCCAGACACCTCTGGAGTGCACAATATCGTTTATTAAATGTTTTAAAGGGTACTTAATATGAGCATGAAACTTTTTGGTTAAAATATCAGACACCATGTGATTCAATATCCTTCCCATTTACAGAGCACACAAGGATACTTCCACAATTTCAACATTATTAGAGGGGCTGTGCTGAAAAATTAACCTTAAAAATCTCACAACAGCTTGTTCTTCATAAAGGGGGGGGGGATAAAAACCCGCCAAAAGTCATCTGTTCCCTTTTTGAAACTAAACAGCAATTGGGTAAATGTGTGCTATGTACAAATAACACAAAATGCATGTAGCTGGGTGGCTGTTTTCCATAACAATGCTCCGAGAAATTGCATTAAACCTCAGACATTATCCCTGGTTTTATAGAATTGCCCACAGAGACAGACACCAACAGCACTATTAAGTACCAAGAAAGTACCAGGCTTGTTACAGGAGCTTTATGAGAGCCAAGGATCAAATATTTTTTCACAGTTTTATGTGGATAGTTTCATGAAAATTGATCAGGTCTAAAAAGTCACAGTCCAAATGAAGCTAAGGTTAAAGATAATTTATACATGATATTCCTAATTTTATTCTGAGCCCTTTTATTACTATGTAGGCCTTTATGACTTTAAAGAAAATGTCAGTGGCAGCAAATGACATTGTACTGAATAATCTAGTTATGAGAGAAAAGACATTTAAAACTATTCCAGATCAGCTTTGCTCTGTTCTGCTGAACTTACAGTTTTATCCCACACAGCTGGGCAAAACTCCTCGCTGGATTTTTAAATCCTCTTCACGGTTGCTTTGCGAGCCAATGTCTCTTCCTCTTCTCTTTTTAATTCCTTGGAAATTTCACTTCCCCCCCCTTTTTTTCCTGAGTAACTGGAGGGAATTCAGTTATCCCCCACATGCTCAGGGGTGTCTCACCCTGTGTGCTGCTGTCGCAGGGTCCAGCCCAGGCCTGAACGTTCAGGACAGGGGAAAATGTGCTCAATTCCTGATGTTTGTGCTTTTTACCTGTCCTTGGGAGCAGCAACTGTGTCCCACCAGCTCCACAGCAGGGACAGAAATTGGAGAAAAAATTCCTGCTGCTCTTTACATGGACAGACAAGAAAATTCCCTAAATCTCTGTCTGTGCAACACCAGGAACAGGGATGGGTTTAAAGAACATCTCTGGGTCTTTTTTGAAGCACCCACATCCCAATTTGCAGGTTTTGTTCCGAACCTCTCCTTTTCCTCCTTTTATCCAATCTCCAAATGTGAAACAACAGCTACAACAGCAAATCTGCAGAATATTATGGATATTTAATGTTTTATTAGAGAGACATCTGTCTCATGGCAGCAATATTAGCATTTTTTTTTCCTTTTTTCCAACGAGAAAAAAAGGGAGATGTTGACACCCTGTTTGATGCAGGGAGGAGGTCTGCAGGGTCACCTTTTCCCATGGAAGTTCCCAGGAGGTTCCTGGAGGAGTGACCAGACCACAGCCCTATTCTTGCTGCTCTCCAGGGCAAGGTCTCCTCATGGTGGGACAGTTTTCCCTGTCCCTGTGGCTGTCCAGGATAAGGTTTATACGAGATGAAAGAGCCAGTGAATGGCCAGGAATGTGTTCCCAAACACTGTGGACACTTCAGTACCTGAGATAAGCTAAAACTACCCAAGTTCCATCACACAGATTCCCTGAATATTTAAGGATCTCGATGCAAACTGTGTTCCTCGAAGCATTTTGGCTTGGGTGGAACAGAGGGATGAACATTGGGATGAACAGAGGGATGAACCTGGCACAGGTACATTTCTGTTATAAATAAAGTTTTTATAGGAATATCAGTCACTGTGTGATTTACTGGGAGGAAAAAGTGTTAATAATTTAAAATAAAGAGCATTTTCATATAAGTTTTGGGTTTCTATTTAAATTTCTCTAAAATCCTCGGTGTTAAACAGCTTGTCTTCTTTTTTTTTTTTTTTTTTTTTTTTTTCTGTGTGTGGTTTCTTGCTCAGGGAAAGAAATGAGAGTTCTTATCATTGACAGTCTTCCCAAATTCTGCCACTGTCTGAATCCACACTACCCCTGGTTTTCCAGATGCTTGCTTGAAAGGCAACTGTTATTGCATGTCATAATTGTGTTCATAGCTGAGTAAACACCTTCACAGGTGCAAAAAGACCCGAAAGCTGCAAGAGTTGGAAGGCTGAAAAAGCAGAAATTTTATAGCCTTGTCATGGACAAAGGAGGTGTAGAAATGAAATACAATATTTTCCTCTGTCTGAAGTGTAACACTTGATTAGCTTGAAAAGCAGCGAGAGCCATGTGGCCGTGCACAGGATTTAATCAAAAACGTAGCTTTGTTTGAAAAGTGATTAGGTAAAAATGTCATTGATTTCTACAGCAAATCTGCTCACTGTGGATTTCGGATCCATAGACTCCTTTCTCTTCATAGTATTTATATTTTAACTGTTTTTCAGCAGTGGCCAAATCGAGCTATCAGGGTAAAATAAGAGTAGAAATTGTTGTGGCAGAGGGTTTTTAAGTGTGAGGCAAATCTTGGCTGCAGGATTTGGCTCTCCCTGTTTCCTTTGAGCACCTCTGTCTTTCCTCATCACTATCTTTAATTTTGATTTATTGTAATCAAAAATCAAACTTTTCTTGGGTCATCCAAGCTGAGCTGAGAAAGTAAAGGGCAACAGACCTGGAAAACATTTATATAGGAGTGCAAGAATTCCAGAGAAGTTGTGGACGCCCCTGGATCTCTGGAAGTGTTCCAGGCCGGGTTGGATGGGGCTTGGAGCAGCCTGGGACAGTGGAAGGTGTCCCTGCCCATGGCAGGGGTGGCTCTGGATGGGCTTTAATTTCTCTTCCAATCCAAATCAGTTTGGGATTCCCTGAAATAATTGCTGCATATCAGGAAAAGTGTCCATCCCCATCCCCATCCCCAGCCATGACCTCAGCTGTGTTTCCAGATGAGCCCAGTGTGGGTCAGGTGAGGAATGGCCACAATGGATGCTCCTTCCTGACTCCAGTTTGTTGCTGTTTTGGTCAAATAAATTAATTAAAATGCAAATTTAATTGAATATATATGTTAAACTATGAATATTTTTTTCTGTAAAGGAGTGGATCTGTCTTCCGTAATGTGTATCTTTAAAAGGAAAATCATTCCCTAGTTACTATGATTAGTATTATAATATAATTATAATATAATTAGTGATATTCTCAGAAACTGCCTAAGTATAATAAATACATATTAACCTGTTCATTTTTATTAAGTTATTTCATCCAAGTATTGTTCAGATGAGCAAATGTTTCATAAAACTTTTTCCATAATGTTGGAGAAATTATCAAATCCCCCTTTACCTGAACAGGATCTTTTAATATGATTTTTAATGAGAGGGAAGATATCACAGAAACCCTTGAAGAGTCCTGGAGAGATATTATTGATCTTTGGAGTTAGATCACCTTAATGATTATCTTTCATAGCAGCTGGAATATTTTGTTCCTTGTCTGCTAGAAAGACACATCTGAAGGTTAAATACAGCGGGGTGGAGCGAAATTTTGTTGGAAGTTTATAAATCCACCACATGGAGGAGGAAGAGAAGGAATTCCCTAAAATGTCTCCTTGCCCCTAATCACAGACATCAAGGAGCACAAGCACAGGGTCTGTGGCTACAAATCAGGGACAAAATCAGGTCAGTTCCAACGTGGCACTTTGATAAATAATAAAATTAATCCCTGGGAACACCCAGCATGTGTTCACTGAATCATGGCATGGTTTGGGTGGGAAGGGATCCTAAAGCTCAGCCAGTGCCACCCCTGCCACGGGCAGGGACACCTCCCACTGTGCCAGGCTGCTCCCAGCCCCAATGTCCAGCCTGGCCTTGGGCACTGCCAGGGATCCAGGGGCAGCCCCAGCTGCTCTGGGCACCCTGTGCCAGGGCCTGCCCACCCTCCCAGGGAGCAATTCCTGCCCAATATCCCATCTAACTCTTCCCTCCTGTGTGAATTGATTGGAGACTTTCAAACTCATCCTGTACCCTGATTTTTGTTCTTTCAGAAGCACAGCATGCCTTGCTGCAGCTCGGCATCAAGGAGATTTTCCTTTCTCATGTCAGAGCCTGCCAAAGCCTCCCAGTGCCTTGCCAGTGCCCAGGGCAGCCCGAGCAGCCTCACAAACAATGGATTTGATCTTTTTCTGAGCTGGACTTCATTGGAATCATGTTATCAATTCTTCGTCGGGATCCTTGAGGGTGTTTTGCAAAGAAATCAGCATGTGTGGTTTCATAATGATGTTCCACGTTTCCCTTCAGAGAAACAGTGCAGGCTGAACGGAATGCTGCCAGAGGTTTTACGGCTCAAGTCTAACCTTCCTTAACCTTTTTTTCTTTTTTTAATATCTCCCAGTATTGACAAGGCCTTTAATTTGTGATCCAAGGCTGTACCACTTCTGAAGATTAAGCGGCAGTGCTGCATTAGGGAGCAGCGCCTGGTGGCTGGGAAGGATGGATCCGTGGGCAGATCCCACCTGCTTCCCACCACATCCAGGCATGGGAGAGGATGGATCCAGGGGCAGCTCTCCCCTTCTTCCCTCCACATCCAGGTAGTGGTAAATCAGCACATTGTAATTCACGTGGCAGATAAATTTATTGGGAGAAAGACCCGAAGCACCAGGAGGGGAATTAGGATAAATGGACTGGAGTGGGAAGGGCTCGCATCGTGCTCCTGTTCCCGGTGTCTGGGGACACGGGGTGCCCTGAGCATCCTTCCCTCACCACTCCACACCATAACTTCTGCACAGTCCATGGGAAAGGCATGCAGCCCTGTGGGACAGCCCTCCCTCAGCCCAGCTCCATCCCAGGGGCCCCATCCACCCCCTCAGGCAATGCTGCAAACACAATTGAACAGATTTTGGTTCTCCTCCTACACCGGGATGAACAAACCCCAGGGTGGTCCCAAAAGACACGGAATTCTCTGTGTTGGGCCCAAGAGCAGCTGCTCAGCTGGGATCACGGAGCTGCTGGACAGCAGGACAACGTTATCCAGGGGCTGGGTGGGTGCTGGAGCTGCAAGGAGGGACCAGGAAGGGACAGGGGGGGACTGTGGCAGCTCTGTGCCGCTCCAGGATCCTGCACCACTGGAGCATCCCTCCTGTGGCCCTTTAAGCCAGATTGAAAGATGCTGTGCACTGCCAGGCTGACAAAAAAGCGGCATTATCCGAGCTGTGGAAGCGGCTCTGGATGTTTAATGTCTCTCAATGGCTGGGGTGGGATAGCACGGCATCCACTGAAAGCCAAGCAGCTGAATCCTTGTGCACTGCTTTGAAAAATTAGGGGCATTTATAATGTCTAATATGTTGCAAGCCAGGATGATTTAACAGATGGTTTAAAAGGAAAATCAGCATGTCAGGCAAGGCCCGGTGTGTCGCTCTCTGTAGATTTCTATAGAATGGGAGAGTGATAAAAAATGTTTTTCTTCTCTATTTCAATACTGAGAGATGTTAAAACTTGAAACCTTGAGGGAAATTGCTTAATTACCCTCGTGGTGTCAGTGGTCCAAAGCAGTGGGAAATTTCAATTCCCTGCAGAAAGGGGTCAAGCAGGGAACAACCAGGACACTTTTTAAACTCTTGTTAATGCCTCATAACCTTTAATGAATAATTTTCAGTGGCACAGCCAAGCCAACCTCACACAAAAGACAGTCATATTTACCTTCTATATTGGAGTTCACCTTAATTCTGGGCACAAAGAGAAAAATATAAACAACAGTTTCGCTTCCATGCAGCCAGAATACCTGAGAGGAAATTTGGATTTTTAAATGTCTCTACTTCTGTTATGCCCTGACTTATAATTTCTACATAATTCTAAATTTAATGTGCAAAACCAAGTTAACTTTTCTTTTAAAAGTGTGGTGAGCAGGGCTAGCCCCACACCCTGCATTCAACAATTACACATTATTTTTATTTTAGAAAGAAGAGTTAATATTTAAAGTTGCCCTTTAATACTCATTTGGAAGCACTGATTGAATAATAAGGCGAGCAGCTCGGTGTATCACATCTCTATTAAATTCTCTTGCCTTTTTTAAGATTAAAAAAAGAACTTTTTTCTTCCTCTAAATGCAAATCTTTGTGTGTAACACTGTGCCTAATCTACTACAACTAATTAATCTGTTTGAGCTGATGAAATGTTACCTCTGCATTTTTTGTTCCTTGTATACAATTATTGTAACAGTGGTGAATAAATCAATATTCCCAATCCAACTGTAAAAAACAATCAAGAAAAGCAGTGCTTCTCAGGGAAAAAACACCAAATAATATTTATTAACTCTGTCTCAATCCACAGCAGAGCCTAATACCATTCAAGCATTTTCTGCAAGTGTAATAAGCAAACTCAAATACATGATGAAAGTGGCACATGCCAATAATTTCACCATTTTACACTGCAGAGTAATTGAAGGATTTAATGAGAAACAAACCAATAAAAATAAATAGACCGTGCGAGAGGAGGAGAAACTGATCTAAAATGGAAGTTGCTCCATTGTGAGTTTTAGGGGGTTTTTTTGTGTGGTTTGACCGGGAAGAAAAAATATGGGGTTGGGACGATTTGGTCTTTATTTCTTCTTATTTTATATTTTGCAGTTTGATTTCTGAAGAGGAAAGAGCCACTTGTTCTGTGTAGATTCGATTCTGCATCAAGATTCTCTCCCTCTGCTGCCGCTTCCCAGCGAGCCGTTCTTTTCCCGCTGAATTCCGTGATGAATTGGATCTTTCTCCCTGAAGTTAGAAACTGTTTCTGTTGTATTGGAATTTATAAATAACTCCGAGCAGCCCAGCCTTTTAAATAATGGCACCGAGTTCTTCTGCTTTTAGAAATGTCCATAAATCACCGTCCTCACGAAGGGAATTCTGATTACAAATAAACTCCTTTGTCTCCACTGCCCTTAAATTTCGGCCGTGCACAAATGTCTCTCTGAGCTCTACAGCCAGGGATGTGCTTGAACACACAGAACATTTTTGCCTTGCGTCTTTTTGACGTACATTTTCGGTAATTCCAGAGCTGAATTCACCTTTCAGTCAGTCTGACCTATCAAAATCTCACAAATGGATTTTTTTTCTTACAAAAGAGCCTTGAACTGAAGAATTTGGACCTCTAGTTCAGCCCCCTCAAAGCTGGTGTCACAGTGACAAAGCTGGGGGTGGCAGAACCTCCCCCCAAAGGATTTTGGGAGGCCACAAGATCACAGATGCTCCCACCCAAGGCCAGAGTGACACTTGGTGAGGAGAGGTTTGGATTCCAAGATAACACCCCAAAGCTTTTGAGTTTTAAAGCAAACGTGGGGATGGTTCATAAAGGCTAACGAGTGAATTGTTTTTCACTTGCTGTCCCCACTTGAAACATAAATATATAAAATCTATGTTCATTTTTGAGATAAATTCCTGAGAAATGTGGACCAGAAGGGGCTCCTCACTTGCTGAGAGCAGGAGTTGGGTGAAGCTCATCTTGCTGAAGCTGTACATGGAGAGCAATCCCTCTAAATATTGAGCACTGTACACCTGGTAAAAGAAACAATAAAACAGAATCTCATCTCTGAAGGGGATTCTTTTCAGCTGCGTTTTTGGATGTTTTTCCTTGTATGCACAATCGGAAACACGGACTTGTAATAAGTTATTGCTTTGTGTGGTGCTTTGGGAAAGAGGGAGAGGGCAGGTTCAGAGCCCCAGCGTGGAGAGGGCTCTCCCTGGACAGCTGAGGGCCAATCTCAGTGTACAGGTCAGCGACCCTTCTATAAAATCTTTGAAGTGCTTTCTTGAAGAGTATTGACTGTCCAGAGCCTTTTATTTCGTATCAAGTTCAAATGTAATGTCTTTATGAGCATAATGCACAAATCAATGGATTAGGACATTCAGATTATTTAGATGGAGCTGAGAGTGTTTAGAATACACCGAGGAGTTGTTCAAACAATTGACAGGGATTTCACAAAACAGGGTCTCCTAACAAAATATTTTCTGTATCTTTAGTTGTTAGGATGACAAGTTTTGCCTAGGCAATGAAACAGGAATTGTTGTTTTATCTGCCTTGGCAAGATGAAGGCTGGAAGAGTTACGAATCCTTTATTTTTCTGAATTTATACCAGCAAATCCCAATATTATTATCATTATTATTATTATTATTATTATTATTATTATTATTGTTTCAGTAGTGTGAAGGACATGGACTCTTCTATATCCTGTTCTTACAGAGAACATAAAAATCCTCCCACCCCAGTATCTCTTCTTGCAGCAAATTTATTTCCTACTACAAGTAGAGTTTAGTCTGTTACTTTCCATAGATGCACCGGGAGATAATAAATAGAAATTTTGCGGTTTTACTTTCGATTTTTAATGTCTATTTTGAATTTTCATTTCCTCTTTCATGGTGCCTGAAGGACACCATGTCTCTTCTCCATCCATGACAAGAAGAACCCATCCCAGCTCCCATCACAGGGCCAAACCCAAACTCCATCGATCCACACTGAACATTCCTTGCCTGTATCCCATTTTCCTGCCCTCCTTCCATGCAGCACAATATGGCTGTGGGCTCCCGCAAGGCACAACTCCACCCCAAATTCCCTGATTTTGTGCATTCAGGGCAAAACAAAACTGTGTAGACAAGATGGATTATGGAACCAGGAATTATTTTGGTACAGCACAAGGTCAGCTGCACTTTCAATACCAACAAATTCTAAAGGTCTCACATTTTTGGCAGGAACACTCTGCTAATGAAACACAAACCAGTGTGTCACGAGTGTTTTTGCAATGTTTTAATGGCCCTAACTCGAGGACCAGACCCTCTGTGTGTCCATGGGTTTGCTCCTTGTGCTAAGCGTTTATTTTTCACTCTCCCAACGGGGGGAACAAAGAACTGGAATTGCTCTTATGTCAAATTCATGGATGCAGAAACGTGTGAGACGGAAGAATTGAGCATTATTCTCACTCCCGCCATGACTTCTGGCAGGGAGAGGGTGGCACAGCAAGCCAGGCTGAAGGTTTCAAACCCTGACACACCTTGGGCCTGGACTTCTCAATTCTGGCATCCTCAGCCTTGTTTTTCCTCTTTTCTCATATTGGGAAAGGGCTGACCTCACTGTGGACTCCAACCTTTCCAACACGGAGAGGGAAATTGCTTTTTGTGGTGCAAAACCCCTGGAAAACTTGTCCCAGGAACCAGGGGAGCAGTGACTGCCATAATCACATTTCTGGACCAGATGACCCCCTGTGGTCCCTTCCACTCCTACCTCATCTGGGATTGTGGGATTCTTTGGCAGACAAAAATGTAATGCATTTGTACGTGGAAACCAGGAATATTTCCCAAACCTGTGAGTGTGGGTTTGCCATGGGTACTGCGACTGCCACTCGGGATATGAAATTTCCAAGGATAAAACCCTGGCCAAGGATCCAGCAGCTGACAGGAGAATTTATGACAGTGGTGACACAAGGTCCAGGGTCATTCAAAAACCTTTAGGTTATAAAACATCCTTACCGTGCTTCAGCAGTGACAGCAGTAGAAAAGTGACAAACAAAATCCATTAAAATCTAGTTAATTGTAATAAATTCATTTATTTTAGTGCAATTGGTGCACTGCCACACAATTCCAGAGCCCCAATCCCAAGGATTACAGTGTTGGTAAGGACTGGACTCTCCCCATCACTAATTAAACAAATCATTTCCAAAGAACTGGGAGAAATCCCTGTGAGCAGAGCAGCTCCACCAGAAAAGCTGAGATTTCAGGCAAAAACTGCCTGGTGACCTCCAAAGCCACACCTACCCCAGCTCAGCCATGGCCATTTCCCATGGGATACAACACAGCCTCTTCCCAGTGCTCCTCACTCTCCAGAAAGCTCCAGACTCACCAAATGAGAGTTCAAAATTAGGAGTTTCTGAGGATGGACCAGCAAAACCCAGTAAGACCCTTTATCCTTCCCGGTGCTGCCTCCCAGGCTTTGCTGCTGGTGGATGCTGGGTTTCCCAAAGGGATCCCCAAACCAGAGGGAAGTGCCAGTGTGCTGCAGGAATATCACACATTTGTTGTTATCCTCCAGTCCGCCCTGTGATCAGCTTGCCAGTTTATATTTTTGTTCCACAAGGTGTATTTTTATTGTGAGCCTCCCCCGGAAAATTTATGGAGTTTCCAGGTTGTCTGTCTAAATAAATATAAGGAACATTAGGGTGCCACGGCCTGTTCTGCTCTGGTGTGGCAGAGCTGCCTTTTCTCCCTTGTGTTTTTTATCAATGGAAATTATAAGGGAGATATTTCCACTGCCTTAGTTGTCAGCCAATCCATGTAAATTCCTGCAATTATGGGGGGGAAAAAAAAAAGAAGTGCCCCTTCATTGCCAATCAGAATTTCATTTCTGGCCTCCACTGCATCCTCGTAGAAACCTTTCCTGGGGATGCCAGGACAAATAAGTGTGCTGTATCTCTGGAATGCTCATTTTCCAGTCATTCCAGGAAGATTGGCGGGTACGTTGCACGCTTCCGGTGTAATTAGTCTTTTTTAATGAAATGGACCCTGGATATCTTCCACTGCGGAGCTCCAATAATAGAATTTAAGTGAAAGTAATTTCAAAGTGCAACAGTAGTTTACATATTAGTTATTGTATAAAGAAAAAAAACCTGCTCTGCCGTTCTAGGTTAAATGCAATTAACATCCAGGCCTTCTGCAAGGCTCCTGGGAGGGAATGATTGGTTTGGCAGGTTATTTCTCAGATTTTGATAAAAAGAAAAAGAAACCCCCCATTATTTTCATGAGAAACCCTCGCTGAAAATATTCCAGCCCTCTCTAGATTCAAGCCCTGCAAGCAACTCAGTAGAACACAAATATAACTACAGAATTTGGACTAATTAACTATTGCTCAGAAGCACAATTACCATGTGAGCTGCTGCCTGTAGAATACTGCAGACAAATAACATTTTGCAAGTCCAAGTAGATGTCAATTCCTTTCTAATTAGCATTTGCTGCGAGAGGAATGGACGGGGTTTTCAGTTTGGTTTTGGAAAAACAGAGTGTGCAGAACCCTGATGTGGGAACAAACATTGTGGTGACAACACAAAAACATATCCATTACATGCCCTTTTTCCATGCTGCTGTATCCTATATCCAAAGAAAACTGTGGGTTTATGAGAAATACAGAAAGAACTATTATAGAATTATTGCAAGATTGCTCAAATCTTAAAAAAAAAAAATACAAGAATTTTTTATTTTATTATTATTTTCTTTCTTTGTCCCTAGTAAGCACATTTTTTAAAAGCAATTTATTTTCTCATTTGAGAAGTCAAGTCTTTCACTCCCAATTGTTTCTCCACATTCCCTGGTTATCTAGGAATAAAATCTAACCCTCACAGCATCTATGAGCTGGTTTGATGGGGTCTTATTGCAAAGGACCTCACAGAAAGTTGCTCCTTCTTAGTTGCATAGGAATGCTTAGATCAAATCCCACTATTTTAATGTTTCTGTGGGGGGAAAACCAGATGCAATTTAGGCCAAACAAAACACTCTGGCTGGTCTGGGTTGTTTTCCTTGCCTTCGGACACTTTCTGCAGTGCAGACAGTCCTTCACAGGCTGTTAAACACAACCTCTGGCTCGGGAAGTCCTGGAGATGCAGATTTCTGGAGGTGGGAACACAGACAAGGAAAGCCTCCCCTGCCTTGTGTTCATGGAGTCGTGGGATGGTTTAGGTTGCAAGGGACAGTAAAGTCACCTATTTGCACCTCCTGCCACGGGCAGGGACACCTTCCACTATCCCAGGGTGCT
Organism: Corvus cornix cornix; assembly: GCF_000738735.6. Taxonomy (NCBI): domain Eukaryota; kingdom Metazoa; phylum Chordata; class Aves; order Passeriformes; family Corvidae; genus Corvus; species Corvus cornix. The sequence goes on along the minus strand of NC_046336.1, from coordinate 1,693,676 downwards.
CCAAGCCCCATCCAACCCAGCCTTGGACACTGCCAGGGATTCATCCCAGCTATCAGGTAGGTATTGGGCCAGATGGATTATTAATGCATCCCAAAATTGCTCTGCCTTTAGCACAGCCAGAGCATTTTACCTTTAGGAAATTGCAGCTAGAGCGTGTTTAAAACCTACTCAAGTTAATAGAAATGTTCTCATCGGCCTCACTGAGCTCTGGACCACTCTCTCAGATGCTTCTTTTCACCTTGACCTTCGCTCAACATCGAAAATTTCGATTTCTAGTGAAAGTCAGTCATCTAAAACATAAGGACGAGTAGACACTTCCACAGCACAATTAATTTCATATTTAAAGAAGTGGCTAAAATATCCCCTTCCCCCCATCAACTACAGAAATATCTTGGATGTGAAGCCTAAAATAGACACCCAACTCTTGGAAGGCTGTGACAAATGAGCTGGCTCCCATCCCTAGTGGCACAGTGGGGGATAGTAGTGATAAAGTGAATTTGTCAGCCCAAAAATAAAAGGAATAATTGCCAAAAAGGAGAAGAATGGTGCAGGTAGACAAAAAAAAAATCCTCCAGAAGGGGCCGGGTTAGAGACACCGAATGCAGCATTTGTGCTTGGATCAGTTTTAGGTGCTGCCTAACTTGTTCCAGACCTCCAAGTTACTTCATCCTTGTTTTTGGCAGACCTGGGATGCTGGTTTTCTTTACCTTTTCGTGCCTGGACAGCAGGACAGGGACAGCTGTGACCTTCACACTGGGCATGGCCACCACAACCCCATTTCCCACATTCTGCTGCTTCTCATCTGAGCTGGCCTCATCCAAACCTCCCTGTGCCTCCACCCATCTCCAGCTGCTGATTTTCCTCAAGAAATACTACTCCTTGAATTGTTTATTTTGCTGTTATGAGTGTGTTTTGCTACAAGAAATTACACTTAATTATGTTATAATATTTTCAGCACTGTTAATGTTAAAATTAATGCGTCGAAAATGATTTTTACTTAATTTTTGCTGGGTGTTCGTGTATAATTGATAGGGAATTTGTTATTAAATCTTTTATTTGACTGATTACTTAATCATTCCCACATGGTTATTGAAGACAATCTTACATATAATTAATTTCACTAATAGAGACTCCCCATGTTTTCCTTCCTAGGCCAGTTTCTGCATGGTTATCATGCAATTTAAGGCTTTCCTGGGGCAGCTTTAAATTATGCACATATTTGTATTAATTATATGTGGCCAGATCCTGCTACCTTGTGTAGAGTGGTGAACTCCTCCTCCTGGAAGGAGCTTCTCTGAAGCCAGTGGAGCTCCTTGCAGTGGGAACCATGGGTTAAAACTGGTAGAAAACAAGGGAAAAGATGAAGAGAGAAAGAATTGAAGTTTGGGCCATCATGGGTATCTCCTGCCCTGTCCCTTTCATTATGGCTAATCCATAGGGTCATCCTCTACGTCCTCATCTTGGGATGAGAAATTTGACAGCACAGGAAGTTCCAGGACATGGGGAAGGGAGCCAGTCCCTCTCTCAGCCATGAAATGCAGAGATCCAGGGCAAACAGGCAGAGACAAAGGACCACGGGCCGTGGTAGGGAGCAAATGATGTTCAATGTCAGGAGAAAGCACGGAGCTATCCATCAGCTGACACGCCAGATTCCTGACAGGATGCTAACTAATACACCTGGTGCCAATTATTGACTCCCAATGACAAATTGGGTTTGCATATTGAATATTTTCGCCCAGACTATGGAAGTAATCACTGACTACAGCACTGCACTTCCAAGGAAGGTGGGAAGAGCATGTGAGAGGCAAGTCCCAAGGAATTAACATGAGCAGCATGGCCCTGGCCAGCTGTGATTTGCATTCTGATGACAGCAGCAGGCTCTGCAAAACGCCAGGCCTCCACCAAAACCAGGAATCCACGACCAGATCCGTGCCAAGGCAGCCTGGGAATCCCCAGGAACAAGGGATTGAACAAGGGGAAATGGCCTCAAGTTGTACCAGGGGAGGTTTAGATTGGAGAGTAGGAAAATTTCTTCATGGAAAGAGTTGTAAAGTTCTGGCACAAGCTGCCCAGGGCAGTGGTGGAATCCCCATCCCTGGAGGGATTTAAAAGCCGTGTGGATGTGGGACATGGGGCAGTGGTGGCCGTGGCAGTGCTGGGAATGGTTGGACTTGACGATCCTAAGGTCTTTTCCACCCCAAATGTTCCTGTCTAAACATGGTCAGGGTGGAGCAAAACCCAGCTGCTGCTCCCAAATCCCCCTCTGCTCCATGGATTCAATAGGATGAGGCACAGCACTCAAGTTAAGCATGAACTCAACATTTTGCAGCATCAATGACATAGCAAGAACTTTTAAAATCAATTTATCTGTGGAGCACGAGCTGAATGCCGAAGAGTGGCCACAATAAGTTCATTTAAAGCAGAGACTCTTCCCAGCTAACATTTTAAGCTGCCCTCAAGCAATTCTCTGCCATGTAGCAGCATTTCTGGGAAAAAAAAATATGGTCTTATGAACCCACCTCTGCACAAAATTTCCAAAACAAGCAGGGACAGTGTTTGTACTTGTAGAACAATGAAATATTTTATTCTCCAGGGACTGAGAACCACGAGGACAGTTTAGCTGTTAGATTTAAAAATAGAAAACCGCCATCAACCAAAGCCCTACCTGGTATTTCCAGTGTTTTGCTATTTTGATTAATTTGGGGGATTCAAGTGGGCAGAGATTTTTGAAGTTGAGGCCTGTGAGAGCCTCTTTCACCCCATTACTGGAAATCTCAAAGCCACCGAGGCAGCATCAGGCCCCCTCCACCAAGGCCCCCACTAACGTGGGCGATAACCACTATTTCTCCCCACACACCATTTAAATTCTAAGACACTGACAAACTATAACTCACAGGGAACCATTTGAAATTATTATTATTCAATGGCTTGTAAACTGTATCTCATCATTAAACAGAATAATAAATAAAAATAATGACCAGCCTTCAAGCCAGCGATGGGAAGAACACACTTTCCTGCCAAAGACCTGGTTCATTTTACCAAGTCTTAATTAAAGCAAAATCCATCCCTTAATTGTGAGGTTTAGGAACGGTGTTTGGGGTTAGGAACTGGAGCAAATCCCTTATTCCACAGTGCGTCTGGTGCCATACAGACCGAGCTATAGGTTGCTGAAGGAAAATATAACAGCCCACGGATATTTTACAGTACCAAAACCTAGCTCGGGGCTACACATCCCCAGATGAAAGCCGGCAGCTCTGCGGAAGAAACGAGGAGTTTGTCGGCGTGGCCGTTTGAAGTGCGCGGAGCCGCCGAGCAGCAGCAGCAGCAGGAGGAGGAAAGGGAGGAGGAGGAAGGGTTAAAGCCCCCAGCCCAGCCCTGCCTCGCCCATGGTCAGCCACCTCGTGTAATTCCATTAGAGTGCGAGATTCAAATGCAGAATTAGCTGTTGCCTACGCAGAATTATGTTAAACATGGCCCAGACTGAAAATCAATATTCTGCTTAAGTAACTGGCCCTCCAGTAATTTAATGAAGCTAAATTGCATTACACGGAGGTAAGGTGGTGGGGGACCATTTTGTCTCAAACCTTCCATTATACAGTGACTGTACAGCTGGATGCCTAAAGAGAAATTAAACATATACACTCATTTCTTCTTGAAGTTGGAACAGTGTTTTTTACACTGGATTACTTGTCTCCTTCCTTAATTTAAAACTACAGTAAATAATTTGCAGCCACATAATTAGGAAGGAGCCACAGTCTCATAATAAGAGGAAAAAATTGCTACCAGAGTATTAAAGGATTTTTTTTACTCGGCAAGAAAAAAATGAAAAAGGACATTAAATGTTAGATCTGTATTAAAAATGTAATTCTAAAGGGTTTAAATCTATGACATGTCTACACTGAATTAATTAAATTCATGATCTGATCAAGGACTGAGAAGCTACCTTGGAGCTATCTCTTAAAAATGCTATGTATGTACATGTCAAAATAGGAATTAAAAAAAAAGCAGGCCTTTGATTTATTGGCAATTCATGCATGCATTATTGTGCTTTCTTGCCTGGCAGTAGGAGGGAAGTCAAAGTTTTATAAAGCACCTGAAACCTTCTCCTCACACCTCTTTATTAAAGGAACTTCTTCACCGAAGACGCCCGTTCCCAAACTCGGAGCCATCCGCTCTGGATGTGATCATGGTGACATCTACGACGACTTAACTCGTGTTCAAGCTGATTGACAAGAACAAAGAGCCTACAATTACATTATGCAGCACTTGTACTGCACCCTCTTTTATTTATTATTCAGCTGCAAAACTTCAACGGGAAGAAACTCTTCAGAGTTTTGTGTCTGGGAGACGGAATTAAATTGACAATAATTCTGGGCTGTGTGGTCTGAAGTTCTGCTGATTAGAGATTACTTCCCCCTAAATCATTTGTCACGTTGCCTTACAGAAGGGTAAAACAGACTTCAACCATGTGTAGCTGCAGCGGTATCTTTGGGGAAATGCAGGCAGCAGAGTATGTATTGTTTAAAGGGAAAAGAAGTGATTTGCATCTTCAATCGCTATTTTTCTTGCCTGTCCGACTACCGGAATTTTCTTTCTGTACTTAAAAGGCAGTTAAACAAATGAAATTTATTTATGCTGAATCTGAAGTGAAAAAAGAGGCACTTAAAAGCACATGTCTGTTTGACACCTTAGAGGGCATCCCTGGCCTGCCAAAGATGTGCCAACGTGAGCTGCAAGATGCAGCATTAGCGGGAAAAGTGGGAACACAGCTCAGAACTGTTGGGTCAGGCTGGTTCTTCCCAGAAAGCTGCAACAGATGAACAAGCAACAGCACATCACTTCCAGCTTCTCTCTGCTGCTCGTTTGGGAATGCTGGTGTAAAACCCCTGAAGGTGTTGGGGTGCACTCGTTGCTCCAGTCTCACACTTTAATTAAAACCAGATGCTACTGTCAGCCATCTGATCTATACCTTGGGTGATTAAAATGAAATTCCATCTCTGTTGCCAGACCAAAATGTACAGAGGATGCACTGAAAGGCCACAAAGTGACTGAGGGGAGTCAAGGGGTGCCCAGATCTGTTTCCTCCTGGTGCTTCTGAGCCACAGCATCACCAAAATCTGAACATTCAGCCCCAGCAATGACCTGCTCCCACATCAGCTGAACGTGGAAATGCTTCACAGATGTGTTGTGCTGGCTCCAGCCAGGCAGGAGCAGGAGCATCTCCCTTCCTTCCCAGGAATGCTCCATCTGGATCAGCATCACCTTTGCCAAAAGACAGTTCCAACATAATCTCAGGCAATGAGGGAAGGAGATGAAAAATCAGTCTCTCTTTTGCACTTTATCGATTGAAAAGGAAAAGACTTCCAAGAGAAATTATTTTTACACCCTTGAATACCACCTTGCAGATCTATATTTTGTCTCTTTTTGACTCAAAAGATGTCTTACTCCCTTATTTCTTTTGGAATGGCAATTCAATAATGTGTGGGTGAACATTTATTAATTACATTCCAGTTTAAGGAATTATTTTGAAGGGAATAACTGCTCTCAGAAATCCTGAAACACTCTCTGTTTGATTTCGGAGTCCATTAGAACTGAAATGTAGCTGTTCCTTTCCACACTGAGTTCCTGGCTTGTACTTGAAACCAGGAATGGCAGGATTTTTTTCCTAGTAAAACATGACTTTAAACACATATTCAGCAAGGGAAACACGTCATGTATTTTATAATACAAGGTCCTTTAGAGCAAATTATCCAGCTTATTTTTTTTTTTAAGATGCACCTTTATGTTCAATGATATTTCCTTTGGGGTTTTCATTAACATTCCATCAAAAAAATAAAAGCCTTTTTTTTTTTTTTGGTGAAATACCTTGACTGATGAGTTTAGCGTTTTCCTCCTGCTCGTATTTACATTTAGTGTTTTGATGATGTTAAATTCTACAAATGAGAGCACTTTTAAAGTGTTCCTTTCAACACCGCCTGCCTTTTCTGTTTGATTTCTCTTGCTGATGGTGTGTTGTCAATGCTGAATGCTGGAATTGTTGTTGAGCAGGCACAGCTGGATGAATTAAAGTCTCTCCAGTAACTCAAACCAGAAATGACTTCATCTCAAAACTTTCCATGTAGCACAGGTCAGAGCTCTGAGTGGGGACAAAAATAATGGGGTTACCAGAGGAAGAAAAAGTCAAAAGTACAAGTCAAAATACAGAGAGCAGCTTGGGCTCACCTTGTGCAGCAATTTCCCTTTGTTACAGAGTGAAGCCCCGATGGAGACATTTGATAAGTAATTGTATTTTAAGTTCAAATAGAATATCTGCATGTGTGCAGATACAGAGCCCTGTACACTTATCTGATTAGCTATTTGCTTAAATTATCTGTTGGGTACCCTAATATATATCTAGTGTCACCTAATGATTTCATCTATTAATATATTCAAGGAATTTTGCCAAAAAACAAAGAAAATCCCTGAACACAAACATTTCTTCCCCATTCATTCAGAGCTCATCACAAACAGCCAAGCATTTCAAAGTGACCAAGGCAGATTTTCAAAGGTAACAACTTTAATTAACAGGAGGCAATTTCTAAAGTCAGTACAAGGCGGGGCTGGTGTAATTAGACATGTCTGAGTGTTCCTGGAATGGGATAGGATGGGATGGGATGGGATGGGATGGGATGGGATGGGAGGGATGGCATGGCATGGCATGGCATGGGAGGGATGGGATGGGATGGGATGGCATGGCATGGCATGGCATGGCATGGCATGGCATGGGAGGGATGGGATGGGATGGCATGGGATGGCAAGGGATGGGGAGGCAGGGGTTGTCCTCACCCCAGCCCTGCTCCTCTTCCACTCACCAGTTCCTCAAGAATCCCTCCTGCTTCACTCCAAAAAATCTCTTGCCCTTCTGTGGCAGCACGGGGAGCTGGAAAGTTTCTTTTCGTATCAAAACATTTCATCTGTTTCCTTCTTTCAGCGCGGAGGGTAAGATCACCCTCAGCATGTTTATGTTTGAAAGAGGGCAAAGAGGGAGCAGCCCCTTCCCCGTGCACATCCTGGGTGCCCTTTCCAGATTGTCCTGCTGAGTGTTCCATGCTCCCTGATGTTCATTAGGAATGAGATGACATCTCCCATCAGGGGCCATCATGCCAAAATTTTAGAATCACAGAACCACAGAAGGGTTTGGATTGGAAGGGAACTTAAAGCCCATCCAGTGCCACCCCTGCCATGGGCAGGGACACCTTCCACTGTGCCAGGCTGCTCCAAGCCCCATCCAGCCTGGGCTTGGACACTGCCAGGAATAAGTCCACAACCTCTCTGGACAACCTATTCCAGTGCTTCACCACTCAAGTAATATTATTTTAAGTCTTTTCCCTTATTTTAAGCATCTCCCCAAAGTCTGTGGAAAAGGTTTTGCATTTCCTGCAGTTTCTGTGTATGTCCCAACCTGCTGAGTCTCTGCTGGGCTGGATGCAGCTCTTCCAAGCTTCCCACCCACAAGAATCACCAGAATTTCTCCAGCCCTAAGTGGAGCTGATACAACTCAAGCCTGACTTCAGATGTGTTTAAAAATAAAGGTTCAAAACTCTTTTGATACGTTTGTGTTCGAGGGCCTCTAAAACTCAATGTTCTGTGCTGAAATCAATTCACATTGTCAATAGCCAGGAATTCCCAGAGCTAAAATTGGGGTCTCTTGTTGACCATTGCAGTTCTGGAAAATCAGCATCACATAAATACAGATATTGAGGATGAACCTGAGAGGATGAGCTACTTTTTAACTGAGCTAGATCAGTCCACAGTGAGAAAGTTCATTGGTGCAGTGTTAAACCCTTGGTCACACAGGAGCATGGGGTATTTTATATTTTTCCTATCATGCTTTTTTGTATTTCAGGTGATTTAGATCAAATTTACATGTTCACAAAATCTTGTAGCTGAGACATTACACAGAGAAATTCAGAGATGATGCTCAGCACCCACAAAAGGAATCATTTATTTCTGGGTAATATTCAAAGTATCAACACAGGTTAATATTTGTGTGTGCAGGAAAATCCGTGAAATCCCTACCAATAGTTAAAATCTGCTGATCATAATAATTCCAGGTGGCTAATGGTCACTCTGTACCCTCAACTCTCCATCCACATTAGTTCTGGTGCAGAGGGGACAACTTGAACAAGAAACTTTTCCTCCTGCTGCTCCCTCTGGTCAGTGGCCCATGGCAGGGAACGTGGTGGTTCCAAAGCACTCATGGATTTTAATTCAAAGAATTGGGAACCAGCCTGAATTCTTAGAAAATCTCTTTGCTCAGGGGCACCACAGCTTTGTCACCAGCGCTGAGCTGGTGCAGAAATAGCTGTGACACCTCCTGCCCACCTTGCAGGGAGACTGGCACCCCATGTCCCACCATCCCACCCTGCCTTCTCCATCCCTCCCGGTTTCCTCCAGCACATGTACATTTTTCTGCCATTCACCAGGCTTTCTTCCTTTCCCTTATTGCTTTCAGTCTTTTCTGTGACCCTTGAAGTCTATTTTAGGGTAACGTTGAAAGTGCAATGGGATTTTATTCAAGCACAGGCATGATGCTACCACGGGACAGAATCGGGCAGCCCTCGCCCCAGCCTCTGCTCCCGTTGTGTGTCCTGGGGTTGTGTGTGGCACCAACAGTGAGGTTTTCACCTTGCTGATCTGAAAAATAGGTGGTTTTATGTTGACACTGAGATTCCCCCCTTCAGAGGCCTCAGCAATTCCAGTGAAAGTTAGTTTTTAATTTCAGGAGCTGTTTGTGATTTAGTCTCTGCCTCACTCACCCTGCTCTGGCCTCGGACACTTCCAGGGATGGGGCAGCCACGGCTTCCCTGGGCAACCTCTGCCAGGGCCTAACATCTTCTTTCAGAGAGATTTATCCCCTATTTAATCTCAGATTGTAGAATATACCTCTTTCACACATCCCACAAGTTTAAATTAACTTTTGTGGAACAACTGCTGAGACAAAGGACATGAAGGACCAAATCCTGCATTCCTTCTGTGCTCTGAACATTTAATGAAGGTGAATTTTAGCCCTGCAAGGTTTGTGAGATCCCACTCTCTGCAGCGATGACTCTCTTGGTATTTCCACTTAAAAATTTTATTTTCAAGGCCCCATAATTGTATGTAAAGTTTTTCTTGGATCTGAAAGACAAAAAGCCCTAACAAGTCAAAGGCTCTGCCTGGCAGAAGCACTTGATCTGCATACAGAGGGAAAGGCATTTCTAAAAGGGGGTTTGATACCTTTTTCATTCTTACCCTAAATTGCTTTGGTTTTGAACTCACATTTTATCAACTGCAGAATTCACTTCAGTGTAAACCTCATTGATTTCAGCCACATTTTATTCCAGGGATAAACGTGATTTCATTATTCTATTACAAAGCACATTAAAAATAAAACGTAGGTGACAACTTTATCACTGAAGATGGGATTCATTACACAGGAGTAAGGGGGATTTTTTTTTTCAAGAGGGGTTTAATTTGGATTTCTAGCATATAGCCATGCATATATACAGCAGCCAAAGAAGCTATAGCCTGTCATTTCAATAAAACATGTATGAAAGCATCCCTAAGCACCTCCTGACATGTCAGGGATATATGGTGTAAGAGTGTGTCCATGTCAGCAGTGACAAGCTGAACCTTAATGGCTCTAAAACAGTCTTTATGGTTTACTGTACCTGTAATCCATTTTATAATGAGTGCTCAACCACATACAACGATTCTCTGAGCTTCCCCTGCCTTTTAACTCACCCCAAGGTGCCTAAACGAGGGGAAAAACTCCAAATCGTGGGCGGTCCTTCCCGAGGAGCAGTCTGTGCTGAAATACTTATGCAAGACAGGTAAATTAAGAATAAGGCTTTGCTCTAATCTTCAGGTTTCCTTCTGTGGATTTTAAGAGAGGCCAGTGCTGATATTTTACTGTGGTTTGGGGACAAGGTTTTAAATTCTATCAGGCTGGCAATGCTTTGGACTTAGAAAATGTGGGGGTGCGGAAGAGGTGCTGTAAGCCCGTGATAGACACCACACATTTAGGGTTCAAATGAAAGCAGAATGTGATATTTCCTACCATGACTTCACCCTGATTCTGCACCCTTTATCCATGGGAAATGCCAGTAAGAAACAGGGAAACTCTGGCAAAGATGTAGCAGGAGCTGGAGCATCCTATTTACAGCAGTCTCCTGGCACAGAGCTCTTTGCACACACAGAACCATGGGTTGGTTTGGGTTGGAAGAGACCTTAAAGACACCTTCCACTATCCCAGGGTGCTCCAAGTGCCATCCAAGCTGGGAATTCCAGGGATGGAGCAGCCACAGCTTCTCTGAACAAGCTGTTCATTCTTGTCTGAGGCAATGGTCTGTAGGACACCAGGCAGAGGCACCCATTTTAAAGGCAAAATAAGGTTTGGAACTCCAGGGAAGTTCCCAGAGCTGAGGCTCTGACGTAGGAATGTGGAATTGCAGAAACCCAGTCTCAGCAGGGCACGGATGATGCCCCACACCCCATGGAGAGGCCGGAGACAGGACCATGTTTCATGAGAATGTTTGGGGGTTTCTCTTAAGATAAATCTATGGCTTAAATTCTTTTATCTCTTAAATAATAATGGTGATGCTGATGGTGGTAATAATAAAATGAAGAAGAAGAAGAAAAAGGAGGAGAAGTAGAAGAAGTAGAAGAAGTAGAAGAAGAAGAAGAAAAAGGAGAAGAAGAAGAAGAAGAAGAAGAAGAAGGAAAAGAAGAACAAGAACAAGAACAAGAACAAGCACAACAAGAACAACAAGAACAACAAGAACAAGCAATGAATTTCTGCCTTGGTGGCCATAGCTCTGGTGAAGCTGATGTCTTCAGTCCCAGCCCAGGCTGCAGAGACCCCTGAGGAAATGCATCCCTCCAGGTCCTCCCATTTTCCATCCTCAGGTGACCCTATCTGCCATCCAGGTGCTCTCCCTGCATGCCACCTCTTTCCAAGCCCTACTCCACCCCAGTGTCTGCTCTGCACCCAGCCCAGGGCACTCAGAAATCAAGGCCAGCCCCTCCAAGGGACAGCCCTGGACACTCCTGACCCCTGGAGTGGGGAGGGGCTGAGCATCCCTCCTGCAGGCAGGAGGTCCTGGGTGCCAGGGGCTGGGTGCCCCGCGGGTGCCAGGCCCAGGGGCTCGGGAGTGCCCAAGGGGAGAGGGAAGGAAGCAACTAGAAACAGCCACTTAGTGTCTATTTAGAGCCTGGGAGCATTTGTGAAAGCCATCCCCATTACTGTTGAAAAGATGCAAATTTGGTGAAATAATCAGCTGTATGGCTGCAGGCTGTTTCTCAAGTACCCTGATTCCTCACAGGAGGGAAGGTATTAGTGTAAGACACGCAGCAAGGCCAAGTTCATGTTGCTCAGAGGTAGCCCCTAACCAAACTCCACCAAGTGCTATAAAACAAGATTTGTTATCCCGGCAAGCATTGACAGTTCCTCCAATAAAGCCCCAAAAAAACAGAGCCCTTCGGGCGGGTTGCAGGGGTGCAAAAAGCAGCGCTCACAGGCACGGCTGCCACAGGGGACACGCGGGGGCTGCCCCGCAGTCCCTGCCCCGGCCCGGCCGGGCACCGGCAATTAAAGCATCGCCTGCATCCCCTCCGCCATCCAAAACCCCCTCAGATGGTTCAGGAGCCATTCATCTCCCGCAAGAAAGAGCATAAAGCAACCCGCGCGCAGGGCTTTGTGTCGAAAGCTGGGGAACAAGCGAGGAGGAGCTGCGCTTTAAAATCCTGGGGAAAATGCTAAATGCGTGGCTTAGCGCAAGGTGTGATCTGCTCCGTGTCTCCAGGCTTCCCTCCTTCTCCACCTGCCTGCCGTATCAGGCTAAACTTTGGGAAAAAATAATGATGCATTTAGGAAAAGGATAAAATGTAATAGCAAACCCCTGTTCCTCTGGTGTTTCTTGTTTTAAAGATTGCACAAAGAAGCTTAAAATGCTGGAATATTTAACCAGTATCTTTAATTTCAGGAGCATCAAAGATATTCTTAAACCAGCAGTGAAGGTGAGCCTTCAGTCAAGCACTCTAATCATTGCAATTCCAGCTCTCCCTAAAATCAGTTTTGCAGCCAATGGCTTAAAATAACAGCGTGGAAACAAAAATATATCCTGTAAACAAAAACATATCAAACCCTCATCCTGGTGTGTTTATGCTGTGCCTGCAGTGGGACAGGAGATTACAATGTTAAGCATCATTTCAAATTTGGAAAGATTCTTTTCCTGGATGGCAAAAGGAAAACAAAAAAAAAAAACCAACCCAGTTCAAGTGGCTTTTACAGCAGAGCAACGGAATGAAGTGGAGTTGGAGAGGGTGTGTTTGTGTGCACGGCAGGGTCGGTGCTCCAATATGCATCTTTATGTATTATAGATCCCGTTTTCTCACATTTTTCTCAGTGGACAGATATTGTGCTGTAGCTCTCAGAGTACCTGAGAAAAACATTCCAACAAATTGCATTCCTTGTCTATACAGATCCTATAAGGAGCACAAAATAGGCAAGGAGAGTCTTCATCAGAGAAAGCCTTTTTTGATTCCTCCTCCCCCCCCTCCAATCTTCTGTAACAACATAAAAGATACTGTTATGACAAGTACTCTGGTAGTTCATTCTTTCATTTATAATTTAACCACAGCCTATATAACCTAATCAGAAAAATGTGGAGCATGATTAGTACAACAATCGAATGCAGTTGGGCTCCTTGAACAACTCAAAGAACAACACAAAAGAAAGAAAAAAAAAAAAAAAACCAAAAAAAGGAAAAGGGGGGAAAAAAAATCAAGGCAAACCATGGCAGGCATATCAGAAAATATGTGGTATTTCTTTAATATTTCATTTTAAACTACCTAATTGTGTTTTTAAGCTTCGGTTCCTGTAATTTTGCAAGATGAGGCATTCCAGTGAGAAAACATATGGTAAGGGATTTTTAAACCACATAGCTAGAGTGCATCATAGACTTATCTGCTGCTTTAGTGTCACAAAAATCCACCACTGAATTTATCCAGTCACCCATTAAAGAAAGAAAAGAATTAAAGGAAAAGGAGTTTAAAAATCCCCAAATGCTCCAAAAAAACCCCCAAAACACCCTACTGGAAAGTGCTATTGGGCTCAAGGCAGGAGCTAGGTGGATCTGTGAGGCTTCCCACGGCAGGAAGAGTGGCAATCAGCCAGTTATTTCAGGATCCTGCCCAGCAAATATTGCACGCGGTGGTGACAAACTGTCACGGGCAACAACTTGTGCCGGCACCTCGGCTAAAATGAGTTTTAATGAACCTCGTGCCTGGGATCCAGGAGAACTTCCCATCCTGGCCCTTCCCGAAGCTTTTCCCATGAGGTGAAATCCAAGGGAGGCTTTAGTGGGAGCGGGCAAAGAGACATTTTCCAGGAGAGGCACTGAATCAGCACTTTGTGTGGCACTTTCTGAGGGGATGTCACAGCATGAGAGCGACAAACTTTGACATTTGCGTGTGGCAGGGAGAGCTGGGGGCCCTGAGGATGCTGCAGCTCCCCGGGATGTGCAGTCAGGCTGCCTGGAGGGTGCTGCTCCCACCCAGCTGCTCCTCCTGAATCCCTGGTGCTGCCTGGAGAGGGAAGGGTTTCCTTGAGCCGAGCCTGAGGTAAGAGGAGGACACGGCCAGGCTGGGCTGTGGGGGAATTTCAGGCAATGTCTGGAACAATGTCACTGCCGTGAACGCCGAAGGAAATCACAATGCCTTGGCACCGACATCAAGCGCTCGGGGTCTGTGGGAAGCGGAATTAAAAGGAACTTCTGGAGGCCGCTGGTTAACTCTCGGTGCCAAGGAAGGCTGTGCCACCGACCCCTGAGCCAGGCTGGATGAAGGCTCTGGGATCAGGGTGACAGAGCTCCAAGCTCCCGGTTATCTGTTCAAAAACACTGCGCCACAAATCATCCCTTGGAAAAGCTTCCCCTCGCGTCTGTGGGAAGTCAGGAGTGTCACCGTGTGTGCGTCCACACCAGCTCCTGCCTCCTCGTCCTGTTATTATCTAAAATTCACCTGGAGTCGGTCTCTCCTGGTGGGTTTTTTTTCCTTATCTTGCTTTTAAAAGACAAACTCTTAACCCCTTGCACTTAAGGGATTCCCCCAAGGTTGTCTGCCTTTTCCCACCGGGAATTCCTAAGTGTAAGGACCGAGAAAAGCGTAAGGTGTTAATCTTGATAATTAGTGCACAAAACCAATTAGAGGGCCAAAAAACCTTAAGGCACAGAAAGTGATTTTTTGTTTATTTGCTTACCTTATTAAGTTAAATATCTGTCTAAATTAATCACTAATGAACGTGAAGAAGGCTCAATAGCACCGGCTTAATGAACAGCAGTGTCAGATGCATTTTACAGGGCACCAAATCACTGGGCAGAGGGAGCCAAGTGGCTCCTCAAAAATCACTTTTCTGCCCAATTTTCTGTTTGCAAAGCAGTAAATTGTCTACTTTTATTGTGCTGATTTAAGCACTTAAATACTATGAATGGAGCACAGGTTTTAAAAATAGAGGATCACTGCACAACCCTGCTGCTGGAAATTCACCTTTTTTTCCCCCTAAAGACTGCCCCCCCCAGATTTCTTCTGCAATTCTTGCAACACCCCCTCATTAGATTAAATATATTTTTGTCTGTAATTTATGGTTTCTCGGACTTTCAGTGCTGCAGGAATGAAATTCTTCATGCTACCAGCAGTCCCCTTCATACTTGCCTGGTGGCTTGAGCAAAGTTGGGGTGTTTTCCGGATGAAACTGTTCTATATTTCCCCAAAACAATGGCATTTTCCCCTCTTTTCCATCCATTATTCACATGGTAAACATCTGCATTGTAAACGTCAGATGTATTAATTGTCATGTCCCCAGCTCCGGGCATGGAGTGAATGTGCTCAACATCCCTCCTAAAAAATATTTCCCATTTTTCTATTAATATCTCCACATGCCTCTCCCTTTATTTCCGAGCAGGCACAGAGGTTCTGCGGCTCTTACGCTGGGTGGGTTGTTGTTTTTTTTTTCCCTTGCTCTGGAAAGCCTTCCTGAAATCTTTTCCTGCTGCAGATTTTTGGCTGCACGGACACACAGGAGGAAGGTGAGCTGATTCCTCAGCCCTGCGTTAGAGCCACATAATGGAATAGGATGGAAGGGAAAAGCCTCATGGCAGAGCAGCAGAAAAAGTGGGAATCCAGAGCTTTCTAGGATCTCCTGAAAGGTGATCTTTAATTTTGTTTTTTTTTTCAATTGCAGCCTATGAAACGATGGATGTTTTGTAGTAAAACGTGCCCAAATATTTGCAGGAGAAGAACTTTGCTCATTATTTCAGTGCTGAGCTGCTTTGTGTGAGCTCACACACAGCCCCTGGTGCGGCTACTCACAGCTCCTTACTCGGTGTGTAAGTCCTTCCCTACCTTGCCTTAATAAAATAAACACTAACAACCCTTTGGAAGAAATGTGGGAGCATTTAAAGGGGGAGAAACTGCAAACTGCATCCCGCAGGTTTAACCATTTCAGCGATTTGGGCTAAACGCTCTTCAAGCACCAGTAATGGGGAAAGTGCCCCCGCTATTCACAGGAGATACTCCAGGAGTAAACACCACCCTGCCTGCGAGCAGCTAATTAAGGGAATCGGCCGCAACTGAGAGAATCCCGAGTAAAAATAAAGGTGCTGCTGGAATGGCTGGGAATGCGCAGCCCAGGATGGGACGGAGCGGTGCTGGGATCAGAGCAGCCCAGCTCCTGCATCTCCAAACTCCTCTGCTCTTTGTTACTTAATGCGATGCAGGAGATCAAAGATCCGCACAGGCTGTGCCGGGGTGTTGCTGCAGTCGCTGTCACACCGGGATTTTTGCCTTTTTTTTTTTTTTTTTCTTCCCCCCCCTTTTTTTTGACTTAATGTTTTGGAAGGAGGGGGCTTTTTTAGTTTTTTTTTTTTTTAGCCTTTTTTCTTGGCCTTTTTGGGGGATGCTTTTTCTGGGTTTCTTTTTCTTCTTCTTCTTTTTTTTTTTTTTTTTTTTTTTTTTCTGGTCTGCTTTGCCCCTTTCTTCTTCCTTATTTTTCCTCCTCTTCCCCTCACCCCCTTTCTTCTTCTTTCATTTTTTGGCCTTTTTTCCCCATTTTTTTGGTCTCTTTTTTTTTGTCTTTTTTTTCTTCTCCTTTTCTTC